>NC_079215.1:50936896-51114396 GCF_029633865.1 Lampris incognitus | reverse complement strand
AAAAGTTCAAGAGCAGCAGCGGATCCTCATCCCTATCTGTGCCGAAAAGAGGGAGAGAAACTCTTCTCCACTTTCCTTTAACTGCCGAAGCCCAAGAGAGGGCATCCCCGGGAGCCGAGACTGGGCGGGGTGGCTCCAAAGCGGCTAGCCACTCTTGGCGCTTAGTCTGTCACCGGAGAAGGTCATTGACCAGGCTTTCAATGGATGACAGCTCAGATTTAATGTTGAAAATCTCAGCAGCGGACTCCATCGTTGACCACTCGGTCCCTCACGTGGTCACACCACGACCGGGTTTGTAAAGTAGGGAGTTTCTCAATACTGGTTAAAAAAAAAAAAGCGAAATAGTGAACCTATCCTTTAAAGGAAAGCTGAGTAGGCTGAAGCAGCCACAGGCATCCTGTAAGGTTTCAAAAGCACACAGACACACACAACACAGACCACACTTGTATGCTTTCACACCTTATGCCCCCTCATCTTCTGGGTTAGTGTGAGGGGTGCCCAGTAAAAGGGTTGCCCAGTAAAAGACTCAGTCATTCATCAAAAGAATGGTGGCCTTAGACCTCCTGTATATGAAAAAGAGGAGGGTCACGCAAGAAAGGAGGGCAGAAAGGATATTTTTCCCTTTTCTGATCCCTCAGTGCTTTTCCTCGCTGTCGTCTCATTCTTACTTAGTACTCTATTGCTCTTTTCTGTCTCTCTCGCTCTCTCACAGCCTTGTAATCCCCTGAGAAAGTAAGGATGCAGGGCTTGAGGGGAGGGAAGATGGGGGAGGCAGCTCGTTTCTTTCTTCATCTCATTGTGTATGACATGGGATGCCTCTTTCAATATCAACAGCGGGGGCTCAGACATTTGAAAGTTCAGAATTAAAATAGAGGCTGTTAGGACACTGAAATATTTGGTGCTTGTCGCGTGTGTGTGTGTTTCAGAAATGTTTAATGCAGTCTGAAGGGTGGGTTTTGGTTGCATTTATCTTCAGTGAAACACAACAAAACAGAGGCTTTAACAGAAGGTTAGGCTTTGTTTTTTGTTCTTTAAAAGAAAGCCTGCTCTTACCTGTAAAAACACCATCAAACAACACACCTACACAACATTAAACGTGTGCACATACACACACACAAACAAACACAAACTGACCAGAGGGTATTAAGAAACAACCGTATAACCGTATATTTAGAAACTGCGTGACAATACATTATATGCGGTACGATCAGCCTTCATGTAAGTGCTCATACAATAATGCCGATAGTGCACTTAGCTTTGCATGTGTGCGGACATTTGCGAGTACTGTGTGTTTGTGCACCTCTTCCATTCTCACTCAACCTCTCCTCTGCAGTCTTTGTTTCTCTGTGTGCATTTTGAGGGTGAGCATGCATGCGCATGTGTGATATCTATCCCATAGATTAAGAATAATGCCCTGATCCTGTTGCAAACTAGGCCAAATGCTCCGTGTTAGTGGTGAGATGCCATGTGCAGGAGCCTGCAACCCTCTGTGTGCCACTCACGGTGAGCAGGAGCAATTCACTTCGAAAGGTTCTCTCAACTGACCCTCATTTGCTACAGGACCAACAAGCTGTCATCCTTCCCCTCGGCCCTGGGATGAAACTGTAATAAGCCCAGTCGAAATACAGCACAACAAAATGGCCCCACTTTATAGGCCCCAGCAGTGAAGGTATTGTTGTAGTGCAACCCAGTGTGTTGGTCAGCAAACTTTTACAGTCTTGAGACCATTGAGTGGATAATATTTCTGTAGTGGAGGTTATAGGTAATGTAAAACAAATCACCCTTGGTACTGACCATATCCTTAGTGACTTGTAAAACCAGCTCCTCTCCACTCTACTGTTTTTTGTTTTTTCATTTGCCCACTGTCATTACTGTATTATTGCCAATGTGGAGGAAAAAAAAACACGCTCCAGCAACAAAGTCAATATATACAACTTGCACAGACATGAATGAACTCAGCATTTCTCATTTACTCGAAAAGTAAAATTTACTCATAACAGTTTTAAGTTCTCTGCAGCACTTAAGCAGCATGAAACTGTGAGATTTGATGTCTAATTGAACTGTCAGTATTTTACCAGACAGAGCGACGTCCTTGAGGCACAAAACTGACTATTCAATTTCAAACTATTCAAGCATCCCACAATGAAACAAGACTTCCTTTATTTAAGCTTCTATAAGCAAAGCACCTAGCACGACCCAACACTTATGAATTTCCATGTGAGTTCTCTTTTCAGTGCTCCTCTGGGCACATAGACAAAGGTAGAGGTCTATGGAGGACTACGTTAACAATCCTGCTCCCACCCACGACTGCATGATTTCTGATTGTTCCCGCCCATTCCCACATGTTTCATCCTAGTCCCACTTGCTGCCGCAGAGATTCTGATCACTCCTGTTTTCTATTGAAATCCTGACCACAGCAGCTTTCACATTACAAAAACAGTACTCTATTAGCCCTTTATTATTTCTGACACTGGTTTTGAGTAAAGAAATAAAAGAGTTTTAAACTCAAACAAATAGATTTAAGTTATGTAAATGAACACCTAATTAGCATTGATGCAAGAACAAAATTAAGGTACTACTATGAAATTAAATGACAGCAATCATAGATTACAAAGTAGCTTTCTGTTTCCTTCCAAAGCAGACGAAGCAAGCCCATGTCACCATAACGCCACTTGCATGACTAGACTTGAAAAAGGAATCAGTCTTCTTCTGCCTTTTCCTTTTGTGCATTCCTTGTTTCTTGCATAACAAAAAGAACAATGAGAATGTTGAACAATGTCAAACTCATTGAATGTCGCT
Source organism: Lampris incognitus (assembly GCF_029633865.1). Lineage (NCBI taxonomy): Eukaryota > Metazoa > Chordata > Actinopteri > Lampriformes > Lampridae > Lampris > Lampris incognitus. The sequence goes on along the minus strand of NC_079215.1, from coordinate 51,111,597 downwards.
GGCAAACTACCAGTAACGCTAGCACATACTATCAAGCTAGCCAACATTGGTCTGCTATAGACTGCTAGCCCATGAATTAGCAGCTGGCTGAGACAACAGACATTTTAAACTGAGGGTGAAAGAGATGTCCCAAAAAAGAGGGGGACATTCAGTCTTTAACTTGCTATCTAGCTGTGAACATGGTATCTAACTAAATAATGTCAGCTACCATTAGCTTGCATTAAGTTTGTTCGCCACCTGGCTTTTATTTGGAATGATTGAGGTAGCTACCTAGCTAGCTAGCACAATAACTAGGATAGCCTATTTCATTTGATGTTCAATGACTAATGTTAGGTGACACATCACATAACAAGACAAAGTTACAAAAGAAAATTCTACTTTACTAACCAGTTACGTAGCATTTTATACCTCTGATCTCTTATTCTCTAATCTGTCATCACTGCCAGCAGCGAGTGACAGAAGCACTGTTTCTGAATCCACGTACGTAACTTTTAAAAAAAAAAATTCTGATTTTCTCCCAATTTAGTGGCCAATCGATCCCTATTTTAATTCAAACACCCACCCTCGTACTGCATGCGTTCGCCAACTGCATCTCTCCGGCTGGCAGTCTCGAAGGAGACGCCTCCCCACTTTCGTGACAAGGCGACTCCAGGCCGAACCACTGTTTGTTCCGACACACACAGAGACGCGTTCACGTGACGAACACAAGCCGACTCCGCCCCCCTCCCGAAGACAGCGTTGCCAATGATTGCTGCTTCATCGAGTCTGGCCATAGTCGGATCTGACGAGACCCGGGCGCGAACCCCAGTCCCCAGTGGGCAACTGCATCGACACAGAGCCGATGCTTAGACCGCTACACCACCACGGACTTCCACGTACGTAACTTTACCATACTTCAAATATTTACTATTGCCTCACCTGGTGGGTTTGTAAAATGGTTTAGATTGTCTGGATGGCCCTTCAATCAGTCTAATTTACAATTAAATTTAGCAGACTTTTATCCAAGGTGATGTACATCTGAAAGTTAATATAATACAAGCAAGGATCTAGTCAGAAGGCGACAATACAAGTAAGTGTAAAAAAAAACTAGGTTCAAATCTGATAGGACATAAGTGTCAACAGGCAGTACACAAAGGCAAAGGTGCGTAGAAGTGTTTTTTGCTTTTTTTAATACCGTCAAGTGTGGAGGTGTTCAAGAGCTGGGTCTTCAGCTTCTTCTTAAAGATGGAGAAGGACTCAGTGGATCGAATGGAGTTTGGTAACTCGTTCCAATTTGACCAATAGGTTTTCATGTATATGTATGGAAATTCAGTTTCTTTTCGTCAATGACTACCTTGGGAAAATGTGTGTGCGTGTCTGTGTGTTTGGGGGGGTGGAATCATGTTTCTGTAAACGCGTGGGTTCACAACACCTGTAACACCCACAACCAGTGTGTTGATCCGATAGGGATATATGGGGTTTATTCCATTTATCCTGCTCTCAGGGGATGCTGTAGTATATTCCAGCAGTCATTGGGTGGCAGGCGGGGAGACACCTGGACAGGCCGCCAGGCCATCATTTACTGGAGGACATTAGGGCTGTCCTGAAACCTTTCTTCCAAGCTTCGGATATTCGGCGTAATCTACAAATTAACATCTGAATAGTTGTTCAAAATTATTTAGACCATAAAAACAATTCAAGGCATAAGACTGGTGACGGATGATGAATTGCAGTCACAGTGGTCATTTGTTCCTTTTACACTTCCGTGTGGATAACAATACGGATCAGCTGAAGGTTGATTGAAAGGATATACAGTGCATCCGGAAAGTATTCACACCCCTTCACGTTGCCCACATTTTATGTTACAGCCTTATTCCAAAATGGATTAAATTCCTCTTTTTTTTTCTCATCAATCTACATACAATACCCCATAATGACAAAGTAAAAAAGGTGTTGTAGAAATGTTTGCAAATTCATTAAAAATAAAAAACTGAAATATTGCATGTACATACGTATTCACACCTTTTACTCAATACTTGGTTGAGGCACCCTTGGCAGCGATTACAGCCTCAAGTCTTCTTGAGTATGAAGCTACAAGCTTGGCACACCTATATTTGGGGTATTTCTCCCATTCTTCTCTGCAGATCCTCTCAAGCTCTCTAAGGTTAGATGGGGAGCGTCGCTGCACAGCTATTTTCAGGTCTTTCCAGAGATCTTCAATGGGGTTCAAGTCTGGGCTCTGGCTGGGCCACTCAAGGACATTCACAGACTTGTCCCGAAGCCACTCCTTCGTTGTCTTGGCTGTGTGCTTAGGGTCGTTGTCGTGTTGAAAGGTAAACCTTCGCCCCAGTCTGAGGTCCTGAGCACTCTGGAGCAGGTTTTCATCAAGGATCTCTCTGTACTTTGCTCCATTCATCTTTCCCATTGATTCTGACTAATCTTCCAGTTCCTGCCGTTGAAAAACATCCCCACAGCATGATGCTGTCACCACCATGCTTCACTGTAGGGATGGTATTAGCAAGGTGATGAGAGGTGCCTGGTTTCCCCCAGATGTGACGTTTGGCATTCAGGCCAAAGAGTTCAATCTTGGTTTCATCAGACCAGAGAATCTTGTTTTTCATGGTCCAAGAGTCCTTTAGGTGCTTTCTGGCAAACTCCAAGTGGGCTGTCATGTGCCTTTTACTGAGCAGAGGCTTCCGTCTGGCCACTCTACCATAAAGGCCTGATTGGTGGAGGGCTGCAGAGATGGTTGTCCTTCTGGAAGGTTCTCCCATCTCCACAGAGGAACGCTGGAGCTCTGTCAGAGTGACCATCGGGTTCTTGGTCACCTCCCTGACCAATGCCCTTCTCCCCCGATTGCTCAGTTTGGCTGGGCGGCCAGCTCTAGGAAGAGTCCTGGTGGATCCAAACTTCTTCCATTTACGAGTGATGGAGACCACTGTGCTCTTCGGGACCTTCAAAGCTGTAGACATTTTTTTGTACCCTTCCCCAGATCTGTGCCTCGATACAGTCCTGTCTCGGAGGTCCACAGACAATTCCTTTGACTTCATGGCTTGGTTTCTGCTCGGACATGCACTGTCAACAGCGGGACCTTATAGAGACAGGTGTGTGCCTTTCCAAATCATGTCCAATCCATTGAATTTACTACAGGTGGACTCCAATCAAGATGTAGAAACATCTCAAGGATGATCAGTGGAAACAGGATGAACCTGAGCTCAATTTTGAGTGTCATAGCAAAGGGTGTGAATACTTATGTACATGCAATATTCTATTTTTTTTATTTTTTTTAAATTTGCAAAAATTTCTACAAAACCTTTTTCACTTTGTCATTATGGGGTATTGTGTGTAGATTGATGAGAAAAAAAGGAATTTAATCCATTTTGGAATAAGGCTGTAACATAACAAAATGTGGGGAAAGTGAAGGGGTGTGAATACTTTCCGGATGCACTGTACACGATCGTTGTTGTTTTTGAATGCTCAAATGACAAACGAAGCAACTCACACACTTGGCATCATGTCTAAGTGAATAGCTTTACCCTTATTCATATATTTTGAAAATGATGCTAGGTTAATCGGTGTCATTAAGGCCTGTAGCCTAGCTACATATGCTATCAGGTTAGTAAACCAACCAAATCAGGTGTTGTGCAGAAATTTCTCTCCCTGCCAAGATTCCCCCTCCACAAGCACATATTAAGGATCTCCACTGCTGTGCAGGCTGCAATAATCTAGTTTTTTTGCATGGACATAAAAGCTGTTTTCTGAAGGACTCCGCTCATTTGGGTGTTATCTTAGGCTTCACTACAGGATAGTTAGTCAGGATACTGTATATAAAAAATTCTAACCTGGCTTTGCATGGAAAAAAAACAAACACACAAACCTGAGTCCCCCTAATACTAAAATAATGTTCAAATAGCAACCTGCCAAACTAGTATCTAAACTTTTCAGATATTTTGGGCCAGGCCTAATTTTGCATGTCTGGTGAAGCTCAGTTTCTCATTTTCTTGTATTGAATTTAGTTTTTCATCCCGCGGTTATGATGCTTACTATCCACTCCCGCCCATGTTAGATTAAAAATGTCCCACACCCGTAATATTTGTGTTGGGTCCCGCGGGACCTGCAGGAACCCAATCCTGTTGCAGCCCTGTAGACCAAGTACGATAGCTTCTCAAAGCCTGTATAGCACAGTAATGGCCGTTTTGTGAATTTCATCATATTCATATTATATATTGACCTGGAGTTGAATTAGGTTTTTACTTCCCATATGGCATCACTTCAGTTTCAGTGAAGTATTTTCCTAGTTTTCCAATAAATGTTCAACACATTAATGTTCATGTACTGAATGTGTGTGCATATGTGATTCACATGTGTTTGCATTTGTGTGTGTTTTCACATGTTTTTCTATGTGGATTACATGTTATATACGTGTCCGTGTATGTAAGCTGTGGTCGTGATGTTGAGATCAGACAAGAGATTAAACTCTAAGTATATACGGATTCGTGTGAGTGTCGTGGGTCCATGTTGCCAATACACGAGGTGGAGTAATGACTCCCTGGAATGAGATGAGGAAGAAGGGTCACGAGGTTCAAAGGGCCTTGGCCCCGGGGATTAGTTTAGGGTGTGAAACAGATAGGCCTATAAGCAGAGTTATACGTGGATTCTGGGGATATTCTGGGACTAATTGGTATCGCCTGACACGCTGGGTCCCGACAAAATGTGTCATGGCTAAAGTTGTGGTTCGATGTCTTTACTTACACCTTGTTGGAAAGTGTTAAATTGTCAACATCTCCTTTCGACAGTTGGGAAAATGATAGAGACACTTGAACTGTTGCTTGTATGGAGAGGACCAAATGACCGAGAGGCCTTTCTTTATAGAATAAGATAACAGGTCAAATAAAACTTTAACGACACAAATAAATAAACTTGCCACAAATAAACAGGCAACGATTTATTGCCTACATTTATTTCGGTCATGATCCAAACCATGCTCCGCCGCTCTGCTAATGGAACACCAACTCGTCTTTAAACCCAATAAATTTGATTTATTTTGCTAAACATAAATGCTTGGCAAACCTTCATCATAGACTCAAGGGCACGTCGTTTTTTTCTAATGAAGGTCATGTAATTGGTTTAAATCATCCAAGTTCTCATAAGTTTTAGATGCATACAATTAAAATGACACTTATAAAATGATTGCCTGACAAGCTTGTGCCGGCCATGTCTGCGTTTTTGGTCAGTGTAACTGGGATATGCGGCTTTTATTTATATTCCTCTTGTCAGGGGGTACCATTTATATTCTGAGTAAATGCCCTTGGAATGCCGTAGTTCCAAATTCAGACAATTTGGTTCACAGCTCCCCACAGAACTCGAGTGTTTCAATAAGTTTTCTATCTTTACCCATTAGCGTCAGTCCACATGCAAGGTGGATTGGGCTGGCGGAGTGGAGTTATCCAGACCGTGTTGATGAGAAACAAATCTGTCTGTTCTGCCGCAGAGGCATTCCAGTGTGCCGCCGTGGCCCAGAGCAGTGGGCTATTAGCAGCTAGCATAGCTGTGCAATCATCCACAAGTAATGGGCTCTGACTAGCGTTAGCTTAGCGTTAGCTTAGCAGGTGCACCCATCTGTGAACGGCGGAGGACAAAATAGCATCGTCTTAGCTTTATTTTAGCTGAGCACCCAACTGCGAGTAATACCGACTGACCAGCATTAAGAAAACCATCTATTCATCTGTATGGGAACCCAGCGCTGACCTATTAAGTGAAGTACCACTGGGTAGTCATTGAATTTTAATGACTTGTGTATGAAAAGAGACCCTATTTGATTAATCCCCCCCTTGTGTTTCTACCAAATTAACTCTTATTAACTAGGCATTGCCAGACCCCTGGGGCGGCCATGGTGGTCTCAGTGCTGCAGTGATTGAACAAGCAATACTACTGGCATTAAAAGTTGCTGATGCTGCTGATGAACTGATGCTTGCTGCAAAAGAAAATAAGTTCGAGCTCGGCCTAATTTCACCACAGTTAATTCTCGTTTTCCAAAATCGGATTGCCTATCATTTCCACGCTCAAGCTGACCACAGACACTTCACAATCTGACACTGGAGCCGTACATTTTATGTGTCGCAAAACAGTTTTAACGCTTTAGTCACTTCAATTTTGCAAAAGTTTCTTCTTTTTTTTTTCTTCTATCTTTTAGGCAGAAACTTAATTATAAACGAATTTCATTGCCTCTGATTATGTATTTCCCCAGATGTAGCCCAGTACATTCTGTATACATATATATGTATGTATATCTGCAGCAGAGTGATAGCAGTCTCTTCTTGTTTATTGGCTCCAACAATTAAAATTCATTTCCGCAGCAAAGCTGATAACGCTGCTGATAAATTTAATCAGCTGGTTTTACGTTAATGTGTTTTAAGTTATGGTTCTGGCCGAATGCCCGCCCACTCTCGAGGCGGGTTATCATGGCCCTGGCTCAGGCCCCGATATTGGCCTTGTTCCTCTGCTTGTCTAACAAGCCTGACTCCTCTCTCTCAGATGAGGAATCATCCGCTAACCGCCCACCACCGTATACACAGCACTAAGCAGCTGGATCACCGCTTGGCAAAGGCTGTAATTACTCACTGCCTGCCTAACTATCTTCACAAACACGTGGCAACATATGCACACACACACAAACACAAACACACAAACATGAACCATAGTGTGTGTGAGAAGTGAATACAAATGCTTGGTGAGTCTTACCAACATCTATAATGACCTTCTTTTTTTCCAACTTTTTGAACACTCACAAGTGCTGCACACACATACACAAAGACATCTACAGTCTACAAGACAATATAAGAAAACGTCTCCCACAAAGTTCTGCAATGGGAGTGCATCTGACGCCCCTCTAATCAAGAGGTCACCAACTATCAATTGTGTGCCTTCTGCAAGGGGAACATTATTTCACTTACATTCATTATTTTGACTGTGTGTGTGAATAATTGCCAAACATAAAATGGATGTAAGATATTAAAGAGCTTCACCCTCCTTTACTTTTCCTGTAGTGGCCTGAAGCATGCTCAGACACACACACACACACATATATATATATATATACACACTCTCTCTCTCACACACACACTCATGCATGCGTGCACGCACACAAGGACACGCACAGACCCACAGGGTTTGTTAGCATTAGCATCTGGACTCCTCCATCTGCTTCTTTTACCTTAAACCGGGCTCTTCTCCCTGAATAAGCACAGCCAGCTCTTTTTTTCCTCTCTCTCTCTGTTCTTACTTTTACTCCCATCCCATATCTGACAATAAACAGTCTCCCTCTCCTCCCACGTGAAGTCTTTCTTGACTAAGTCTGTCCATATTTCGTGTGAAATTGTCGTCTGTTCCATGCTGCCATTTTCACCATCCATCTATTTCATTTTGTCTGTTCATTCTGAACGTCACCTGTCGTGTGCCTTTTTTCCCCTTAAATGAGTGGAGAAATTGATGGCACGCAAGATGGAGCGTGCCAATGCACGTGCAAATACAAATGAACCGTCTCAGTTAGGTTTTTGGGTAAACAACGGAGACACAATACGCATCAAAATCACAGCAGAATTAGCAGGCAAGCTCTCTCCCTTTTTGACCTTGCAGCCACAGGACTTCCTATGGCGCCTGACTAACCCCATTTGACTGTCCTCTCAAAGATGAATAGTTTGCTCTTAAACTACCGTGTTCCAATCTTATTTCATTATATTTCTTTTTTTCCAGAGGCTTTGCAGCAGTATCTGTTCAGATCTACTCTCTCTCCTCTCTACCCAGCGTGGAGATAGCATCCGTCTGCCGGCCCGCCGCGATGTCCCTCTGCACATTTCTGTTAGCTTACTTTTAAACCTCGGTGCTTTCCTCAGAGAAGCCCCCTAATGGGGCTGGGATTCAACATTATGACAATGTTTAGGGGCGTCTGGGTAGCGTAGCAGTCTCTTCCGTTGCCTACCAACCCGGGAAGGTGGTTCGAATCCCCGTGTCACCTCCGGCTTGGTCGGGCGTCCCTACAGACACAATTGGCCGTGTCTGCGGCTGGGAAGCCGGATGTGGGTGTGTGTCCTGGTCGCTGCACTAGCGCCTCCTCTGGTCGGTCGGGGCGCCTATTCAGTAGGGAGGGGGAACTGGGGGGGAATAGCGTGATCCTCCCACGCGCTACGTCCCCCTGGTGAAACTCCTCACTGTCAGGTGAAACGAAGCGGCTGGCGACTCCACATGTATGGAAGGAGGCATGTGGTAGTCTGCAGCCCTCCCCGGATTGGCAGACGGGGTGCGGCAGTGACCGCGACGGCTCGGAAGAGTGGGGTACTTGGCTAAGTACAATTGGGGAGAAAAAGGGGTAATATGCAGGGGAAAAAAACCCATTACGACAATGTTATAGTGCCGATTTGACATGTACTCTAATTTTACAAAAATCATAAATATCATGGTGCGGTTATTATTCGATATTCGATATACATTTTTCTGAGGACTCCGCCCCCCTGTAAAATGTGAAAACTGCAGAGATCCAAAGGAAAATGTGCAACAAAAATTAATTTTAAGCCACTGTCTTGGAAAAGTTTTGAACACGAGTAGGTTTCTCTGAGAAAACATCCCATCTGTTCAAATTCAGATACGCAGAGATGTAGAAACCATTATCAGACCACCTCACAGCATCTGCTCATTGTGTTTCAATGCTGTGATCCAGGGGAAATGCTGCAATATTGAAATTGTCACAGCTTAGTATTGCGATTTGGCGCTGAATTGACCCCCCCCCCCCTGCAAAGTAGGGTCTACCCATGGGGTGGGCAGACGAGGGAAGAGGACCCTACAGTATTTTATATATATTGAAATTTCTAAACCGATGATTTCGTTCTAAGACGTGTTACAAGATTCAGCTTGTCGCTGAGAAAACCTATAGTGTTATTCTGGTGAGCGCAGCATTGCTCTCTGTCACATTTCGTGAAACAGGAGGAACACTGGAGCACCCTGTTGCATTCGGAGGGGGGAAAAAATCCAAATAACTCATTTTTTTGCCATGGTGAGTTCAATTTTCCTTCTCACAGGATGAGGCCGTACACCGCATGAGATTCCCTTTTCAGGTCTGTACACAGCAGCACTCCCCTCCCAGGCTCTTCTGCACCGGCCTGCTGAAACACAGCCGTAGAGGCGAAGAACCTAATTTCTGCTCCGCTGCTCTTCGTCATCCATCTGAGCTGCTTCTGACTCCCTCTGCCTCCCGAGGTGAAGCTCAGTCCCCGGACACCTTGCCACCCTCTCTCTCTCCTTTCCATCTTATCAGTGCCGCAGATTTTCACCTTTTGCCTGGGCGCTCATACGCTTCTACGTGAAGTTTGAAAGTGTAGATTTGAATAGCCAACGGTGCCGAGGCAATCTCTCAACACCAGCCGGCACCGAAGTTTATCACCAGCATCACACAACTCCCGACTTGAAACAAACGGTCCGGAGAGGCCAAGCGGACTTTGTAATCCCCGCCATCTGTTAGGTATAACTGATCCCACTATATAGTGACATTATGTAAGCCACCCTTCATCCATCCCTCCATCCATCCCTCCATCCCAATCCTCTGACAACGCCCCCCCCCCACCCCACCCCTCAAACCACTGGGCACAAATAAACGTGGCAAAGATTGGTGTTGTCTAATTCCATCTTTATCTCTGTCTGTGAGCTTCCTGCTCATAAATTTTTTCTTAAATTTTTCCCTCACTTTTTCTGTTCATCTTGGGTTGTGTTAGGGAATGCTGGAATGGTCTAGAGGTGCCCAGCCGTAGGCACCAAAGGGCCCAGCTCTTCCTATTTCCTCCACATGATTTGACCTCCCCAAAGAAGTGTTTCCATCTATACTGTTTTCTTTATATCTGTCTGTGAGCTTCCTGCTCAAATTTTTTTCAAAAAATTTTCCCGACTTTTATCTCTATCCATTCATCTTGGGTTGTGTTTGGGAAGGCTGGAATGGTCTAGAGGTGCCCAGCTATAGGCACCAAAGGGCCTGACTCTACCTATTTCCATCCACTATCCAAGCTGCTTATCCCAGTCGGGGGTGTGGGATGCTGGATCCTATCCCAGCAGTCATCGGGCGGCAGGTGGGGAGACACCCTGGACAGGCCGCCAGGCCGTCACAGGGCCCACACATTCACACCTAGGGACAGTTTAGTATGGCCGATTCACCTGACCTACATGTCTTTTGGACTGTGGGAGGAAACCGTAGCACACCCATGCAGACAAGGGGAGAACATGCAAACTCCACACAGAGGACGTCCTGAGATGACTCCCAAGGTTGGACAACCCCGAGGACTTGAACCCAGGACCTTCTTGCTCTGAGGCGACCACGCTAGCCGCCGTGCTGCCCTCTTCCTATTTCCTCCACACGATTTGACCTCCCAAAAGAAGTGTTTCCATCTATTTTGTCTGCAGCTAGCGTGGTAAACCGTGAAGCTCACCAGGTGTCCATATCCAAAGTAATACGCTAACTTCTACCGTGTTGTCCTTACTGGCCAGTATGGCCACTCATCTGCTGTCAAACCCTCATGATCTCTGAAAAGATGATGCTGGAACAGATAGCAAGGGGGTGAATGACGGAGGGGGAAGACTAGAGAGGCTGAAGAGTGGCAACCATAAAAAGAGAGAGAAGGAAGCAGATGCAAGTCGAAGTGAGAGTGATGGAGAGAAGGGAGGAGAGAGGATGAATACAGATAAAGAGAGAAAAGTGGAGAGCATATGGTCGTATCCCCCTCCTCATTAAGTCTGTCAGTGTGACAGAAAGACTTATGTAACCCCCCAGAGAGAGAGGGAGGAGAGAGAGAAAGAGAATCAGGGAGGAGGTTGATAAGGGGAACAAGGAGAGGAGAACCCAACGCAGCAGCAGAAAAAACTAGGGAGGAAGAGAGACACTGGGAAAGTGAAGGGGGGGTAAAGAGAGAGAGAGCAAGAGAAAACTAAGATGGAATTAAACATGCACCCTAGGAAGGATGCACAAAAAGGTTCAAGAAAGAGTAAAAGACGGAGAAGATGGAAGCTGAAACAGGAGATACTATATACCTTGCCTTTCTAGCATGACTCTGCTAGCTTTATACTTCTCATTTGTATTGTGGCAGAGAGATTAGCAAAAGGATTAAGGGAGCGACTTTCCCGCTCCTCATTCCTGCTCTCTCTCTCTCTCTCTCTCTCTCTCTCTCTCTCTCTCTCTCTCTCTCTCTCTCTCTCTCTCTCTACCTCACTCTCTCTCTCTCTCTCTACCTCACTCTCTCTGTCTCTCTCTCTACCTCACTCTCTGTCTCTCTCTCACTCTACCTCACTCTCTCTCTCTCTCTCACTCTACCTCACTCTCTCTCTCTACCTCACTCTCTCTGTCTCTCTCTCACTCTACCTCACTCTCTCTGTCTCTCTCTCACTCTACCTCACTCTCTCTCTCTCTCTCTCTCTCTCTCTCTCTCTCTCTCTCTCTCTCTCTCTCTCTCTCTCTCTACCTCACTCTCTCTCTCTCTCACTCTACCTCACTCTCTCTCTCTCTCTCACTCTACCTCTCTCTCTCTCTCTCTCTCTCTCTCTCTACCTCACTCTCTCTGTCTCTCTCTCTACCTCACTCTCTCTCTCTCTCACTCTACCTCACTCTCTCTCTCTCTCTCCACCTCACTCTCTCTCTCTCTCTCCACCTCACTCTCTCTCTCTCTCTCTCTACCTCACTCTCTCTGTCTCTCTCTCTACCTCACTCTCTCTCTCTCTCTCACTCTACCTCACTCTCTCTCTCTCTCTCCACCTCACTCTCTCTCTCTCTCTCACACACGCATACTGTACGTACACACACAGTCATGCAAATACATGGTTGCAGGCACGGACATACAAAGATGGGTCTAGCTGCAGTTGCACACACACACACACAGACACACACAGACATTGGTTTTCATCCAAGTGGATTTGAGCTGCAGTCAACATGGCCAAGATATGATGGACCAGCCTGTGTCTGCCTGCATTATGTCTGTCTGCCTGCCTGTCTGTATTTGTGTCTGTCTCTCTCTAATTACCTTGTGTTTATACCCTCCCCCTTGTTTCTTTGTACACCTTCTCTTCTACTTCTTCCTCTCTCCCCGTCTTGCTCTGCTCTATGCTCGCTCTCCCACATCCTCTCTCTCTCTCTCTCTCTCTCGCTATCACTCTGTCTCTCTGTCTCTCTTTCTCTCATTTTCTTCCCTGAGAAGCTTAGCTTTTCCTCCCTCTCTCCCCTCCCCCCCTTTTTTAAACGGCAAAAAGCAATTTCTCTCCCTTTGTCAGGACAGTTGCTGGTAAGCCCTTAAGTAGGGATTTTCTGGTTTGGCTGGAATGCCATTAGGCGAGCTGGCGGTGACGTGCCGTGACTGACGTGTGGAATCTTTTTGATGTCATGATGTCACAATCAGGCGGAGGCCACAGTCAGGATATTGTTGGCGTCCCCCGAACGAGGGGCTTTAGTGGTCATGTCAGGAGTAAGTCTTCATAAATCCTTTATGGCACAGAAATATTAAGCTTCTTTGGTGGTACGGGGACAGAGGAGAACATGGCAGAATGTGCGCACACATACTCACACCGTGCACATATGCAAAAAAAACACGCACACACGGCGCCCCCCCCCCCCCCGAAGTGCATGCACCCACATTAATGCACACACAAACATGCAAACACTGGTTAGACATGCTGAGGCACCCATGCACAGATGTGCATAGATGCACAGGAGAACAGCACATCCCTCGGTATATTTTAGTACATGCACCCAAAAATACAAACGCACGCACACACGGGCTCACTAACGCACACATTTATTGGCTCGCCGAAGAGAGGCATGCGTTGTTTGATATTGTTCTGATCTATTTGGATTTGGATAATCTGAGCAGTTCTAGGTACTGCAGCAGTTTCATTGCTCTCTCTCTCTCCTCTCTCACTCTCTCTCTCTCTCTCCTCCTCTCTCTCTCTCCTCTCTCACTCTCTCTCTCTCCTCCTCTCTCTCTCCTCTCTCTCTCGCTCTTGCACTCTGTCTGTCTGGCTCTCTCTCTCTCTGCTGCTCTCTCTCGCTCTCTCTGTCTCTCTGTGTCTCTCCTCTCTCGCTTGCTCTCTCTCCTCCTCTCTCTCTCCTCTCCTGTCTCTGTCTCTCCTCTCTTTCTCTCTGTGTCTCCTCTCTGTCTGTCTCTGTCTCTCTCTCCCCTTTTTCTCTCTCTCTCTCTCTCCTCTCTTGCTCGCTCTCTCTCTCTCTCTCTCCTCCTCTCTCTCTGTCTCTCCTCTCTTTCTCTCTGTGTCTCCTCTCTGTGTCTCTGTCTCTGTCTCTCTCTCCTCTCTGTCTATCTCGCTCTCTCTCTCCTCTCTTGCTCGGTCTCTCTCTCTCTCTCTCCTCCTCTCTCTCTGTCTCTCCTCTCTTTCTCTCTGTGTCTCCTCTCTGTGTCTCTGTCTCTCTCTCCTCTCTGTCTCTCTCGCTCTCTCTCTCCTCCCTCTCTCTGTCTCTCTCACTCTGTCTGTCTGGCTCTCTCTCTCTCTGCTGCTCTCTCTCACACTCTCTCTGTCTCTCTCTCCTATCCCCCTCCAGCTCATCCTCTCTCTCTTTAACTTCATTTTCTCTCTGGCTCTCTCTCTCACACACAAACGGGGATTTCTTTTTTAATACAATAGAAAGCTCAGCCATAGAACGTTAAACACATGCAGATAACAGATTACGGTCCTGCAAGTGCATCTTATGGTGCCGATGCACGAGCGCACCACGGCAATCCACTGCACAATTTATACACGTGTGTGTTACACTGAGGAGAAAACATACTGAACGTCGCACACAAATGGTTTTCTCGTGTCTTTTCAGAGAGCACATAAAGCACACACAGACACACACAAACACACACACGCACACACCAATCAATAAACACACATGCACACTCCACTATACACACAGACATGCACAGCGGAAAACAGACACACCCTTAATACTTAGCCCACTTCTCTATTTACAGCATAAAAACTGTGCTGTGGCATTAAAAGCAGAGATAACATTGGGATGTGTCTTCCCGTGCAGTTCCCCCCAGATTCACTCGAACCCCTGAAGACCAGACAGGCGTCCAGGGCGGAGTGGCGTCCTTCGTTTGCCAGGCCGTCGGAGATCCCCAGCCCAAGATTGTCTGGAACAAGAAAGGCAAGAAAGTCAGCAACCAAAGATTCGAGGTAGGGTGATATCTCAGTGTCGGGACGGGGACGTGACGAAATCTAATTCTGCAAACGGTTTTAAAGATTCTCATCCCAAAATAAATACAGTTCACATACTGTACTTATTTGCTTGAATTTGGGGAATGCTATACATAGTTGTGTAATTTCCACCCAGTGCAATAAAAGCACACGACCTCATTTAACGGATTCGATTGGCTTGACTGTGTCGCTTTCATGTGTACTCGGCAGGTTATAAAGTCCCTTATTTGTGGTATCAAAATAAAACAGCTCTAATCTGGCCCAAGTGTTTCATATGTCAGCTGATGCCTCGAGCTGGATGAGATTGTTTTTTCAGAGAGCGCTTTTTAGTTCCCTGAGGTCCTCACCTTTAATTATTTCACCACTTCCTCATATTATTCTTAGACAGCGATCTAAAACCAGCTCCTCGCCTCCCCAAACACTGTCACCTCGAGTTCAGGGAGCGTTTCCCTTTAATAAGTCTGGTTTCCTCATCCGGGTCCCTTCCTTGTTGTGATTAAATAACTGGGGGGAGATATTTCATATTTAATCTAACAGATATAAACTCAGAGCACCCATATTTTCCCTCATTATTACTGTCAATCAAAGATTGCATATCTCTTTATTGGATTTCAGTTTGCAGAGAATGTCTCTGAATTTGGGATCCAGCAGTGCATACATGTATTATGCAGCAGATGTCATTAGGTTATCAGATTTTCAAATCTTGTTAAGGCAATTGGAAGCATTATCGGTGTACTTTTTGAAAATTGCCTTAAGACATGTTTAAAATGGACATCTTGAAAATGAAAAACACATGACTTACGGACTGAATTCGAGAAGAGTAGGTCTTTGCTTCAGCTCCAAAACCCATGCATTCACCCCCTACTCCCCCCACCAACTTCAAGCTTCAAGGTAAAATGTTAAGTCGTTTACCTTGGGGCATCGGGGTAGCGTGGCAGTCTATTCCATTGCCCACCAACATGGGGATCGCCAGTTCGAATCCCCGTGTTACCTCCGACTTGGTCGGGCATCCCTACAGACACAACTGGCCGTGTCTCCGGGTGGGAAGCCGGATGTGGATATGTGTCTTGGTTGCTGCACTATCGCCTCCTCTGGTCGGTCCGAGCGCCTGTTTGGGACGGCTGGGAGAGTGGGATAATTGACCAAGTGCAATTGGGGAAGAAAAGTGGGAGGAAAATCCCCCCCAAAAAAAATCTTTTACCTTGAAGTCAAACGTTACTTTCGGTTTACAAGCGCAATTGAGAAGTTGTGTTCATCCCCCCCGAGATGAGGGGTGAGACGAAGAGCCCAGTGTTTGTGAGCAAACACTGGGCTTTTGTTGGCCAAGCCCTAACATATTTCACAACCCTCACTCCCGTGTCTCAGTTTCTGTAGCCTCAGACCTATTTGTTACTACCTCAATAAAACTCTGTGTGTGTGTGTGTAGGAAGGAGAAATGAGGTCAAAACAAAAAATCAATTTTCATCTTCTATGCCTGCTTAATCTTATTCAGGGTCAGAGGGCTGGGTGGGATGGAGTGGGGTGGGGATGGGATGGGGGGCTGAAGATTATCCCCCGCAGGTATTTGGTGGGAAGTATGGAGACACTGTCGACCCGTCGCCAGTCCATCATCACACGGTCCAGCCACACATACCAAACACAAGGGGTGCCACTCATATCGACAAGCAACTTAGAGTCTCCCGTTCACCTTACATGTATGTCTTTGGGTCGCGGGAGGAAACCAGCTTACCTGAACGAAACCCACGTGACCATGTGGCGTGTCGCCTCCATGTAGAAAGTCAACGTGAAACATGCAGTCATGTTTATTCAACGTGATACCATCAGTAGCAACCAAATTTTCCCCCCCTTTCTCTCCCCAATTGTACCCGGCCAGTTACCCCACTCTTCCAAGCTGTCCCAGTCGCTGCTCCACCCCCTCTGCCGATCCAGGGAGGGCTGCAGACTACCACATGCCTCCTCCGATACATGTGGAGTCGCCAGCCGCTTCTTTTCACCTGACAGTGAGGAGTTTCGCCAGGGGGACGTAGCGCATGGGAGGATCACACTATTTCCCCCCAAACAGGCACCTTGACCGACCAGAGGAGGCGCTAGTGCATCGACTAGGACACATACCCACATCCGGCTTCCCGCCCACAGACACGGCCAGTTATGTCTGTAGGGATGCCCGACCAAGCCGGAGGTAACACGGGGGACTCAAACTACCAATCCCCATGTTGGTAGGCAACGGAATAGACCGCTACGCTACCTGGACGCCCTAGCACGCAGAAATTTTTTTTTGGGGGGGGGGTGTTTTTCTCAAGTGCATTATGCTTTCACAATGCTCTTTATGTGTTGTTCCAGGTGATAGACTTTGATGACGGATCCGGCTCGGTCCTGAGGATACAGCCTCTACGGACTCCCAGAGACGAGGCTATTTATGAGTGTCATGCTTCCAACTCCGCGGGAGAGATCACTGCCTCGACCAGGCTCAACGTGCTACGAGGTCAGTTTTAATCTGGGCTGCCAACTTCCGCAAAGGAAAATACAAAACGTGACGCTCAGTGTGGAGCGTTTCCTATATTGATTCTCAACTGATGATGTTGTGTTGAAGCTTGTTTACTTTCCTTTGGTATTAGATGTGCTATAGGCCTAAAGAGGAAAGTTTGATTTTAAAATGACATGATGACAGTGTATTAATATTAGTATTATCATTGGTCGGTGTCGTAACCATAGTATCTTTCCAATCAGAAGTCATCACCACTTGATTGTGCCATAAAGTTATTATTTCCCAGCGTTGTCCAATCAGGATGTGTCGTCAGTCGCATCGCCACTCACAGACACAGAGAGAGAGAGCGAGAGAGAGAGAGAGAGGGGTAGTGGGGGACAGGCATCATAGACAAGCTGAGGAGTAACAGAGAAGGAGGGTTTCCTTCCATTTCCTGCAATTTGTTCATAATCGCCCAGTTTTAACAGTCTATCTATTCTCTCCTATACGCCTGCACTGAATTTGTTCTCAAAGATACGGGGGGGGGGGGGATTCACAGGGCACTTTTAAACCCTAGTCAAGTCAATTCAAGTTAATTTTGTTTGTAGAGCCTAATATCACAAATTACAAGTTTCCCTCAAGGGGCTTTACCGCAACACTGCATCCTGTCCTTAGACCCTCACATCAGAGAAGGAACAACTCCCTAAAAAACTCTTAACGGGTAGAGAAAATAGGAGGAAACCTCAGGGAGAGCAACAGAGAAGGGATCTCTCTCCCAAGACAGACAGACACGCAATAGATGTTGTGTGTACAGAATAAAAGACAATTCACAGAATACAACACTGACAGAGGATAACAGAATTTTAAGATATATGAAGAATATGATGAGGAGGATGCCAAGCAGTGTCCAGATGCCACCAGAACAGCCCAGGACCTGAGCCACGTGACCACCATCACCATGTAGACCTGACCAGAAGACAGACTACACATGCACACGGTAGAGAGTCACGTCACACCATTCACGTACATGGGAGAAGAGGCAAGAAAAAACATTGGTCACACACAGGAGTGAGAGAAAGATACAACATTGAAACAGGATAACAACATTATAGGGATTTATAAAATATGTGAAGAATGGGATGAGGAGGATGCCAAGCAGTGTCCAGGTGGTGATCACTATCACCATGGAGACCTGGGAGGAGGACAGATGACATGTGCACACAGGGGAAACTCACATCACACCATTCACACACACATGAGAAGAGAAAGGAGAAGACATCATTCAGAGAGAGAGAAAAGACGTGAGAGAAGAGAACAGTTGCAATACTCTAATCTCATCGGCAGAACAGTGCTTGATACATTCATCCAGACAGAAACCGACCCGCTATGCAGTACAGGTCATGAAGTACTCAATTTAAAGGCAACTAATTGTAGGTTAAGGCAAAAAGATTAATTTTAAGTTTGGATTTAAAGGACTCAACAGTCTCTGATTGTCTGACGGAAGCAGGCAGGTTATTCCACAAGAACAGGGCCCGATAGGAAAAGGCCCTGCCACCAGCTGACTTCTTTTTTTGATTTTTTTTGGATATTCCCCCTTTTTCTTCCCAATTGTATCTGGCCAATTACCCCACTCTTCCGAACCATCCTGGTTGCTGCTCCACCCCCTCTGCTGAGCCGAGGAGGGCTGCAGACTACCACATGCTTCCTCCGATACATGTGGAGTCGCCAGCCACTTCTTTTCACCTGACGGTGAGGAGTTTCGCCAGGGGGACATAACATGTGGGAGGATCACGCTATTCCCCCCAGTTCTCCCTCACGCCTGAACAGGCGCCCCAACCGACCGGAGGAGACCCTAGTGCAGCGACCAGGACACATACCCACATCCAGCTTCCCGCCCGCAGACACGGCCAATTGTGTCTGTAGGGACGCCCGACCAAGCTGAAGGTAACATGGGGATTTGAACTGGCGACCCCCATGTTGGTAGGCAATGGACTAGACCACTACACTACCCGGATGCCCCCGACTTCTTTTTAACTTTGGGTACCCACAGGAGCCCTGTATTTTGAGAGCAAAGTGCTCGAGATGGGATGTACAGTTTAAGACAGGTAAGATGTGGCAAGCCCATTTAGGATTTTATAAGTCAGCAGAAGCACCTTGAAGTCTGATCTAACATGGATAAGAAGCCAGTGAAGGGAGACAAGAATTGGTGTAATATTGTCAAATTTTCTAGTTTTAGTAAGGATACTAGCTGCATTATTTTGAACCATCTGAAGACTTTTCGTACTAGCATGTGGCAGACCTGAAAACAGAACATTACATTAATCAGGTCTGGATGAAACAAATGCATGTATTAGACTCTCTGCATCAGTCATGGACAAAAAAGACCAAATTTTAGCTGTTACATAAGGGGGAAAAGGCAGTTTTAGCGATTTCTTTAATGTCCTTATCAAAGGAAAGGCTGGGATCAAACATAACGCATAGATTTTTGGCTGCCACACTTTGTGAAATCACAGAGTTGTTAAGTCTGTGAATGTTCTCATTCATCCAGGTCATGGTTATCCAAAGGAATTGAATCAAGTGCAACTGGACTTGGTATATATCCGTGAAGACGTTTCGCCTCTCATCCAAGAGGCTTCATCAGTTCGTGCCTTTCTGACTAGACCAAGCTAGTCTGACTGGCTGGTGATGAAACTCAGATATTTATCCTCTTTGGAGTCGTTATTAGAGCTATTGATGTCCATGGCTTTTTGTGTTCCGATGTTTAGCAATGCCCGTCGTTATCAGAGGTATTGATATGTGTGGCTCTTTTGTGTACCGATGTTTAGCCACGTCGGTCGTTATTAGAGCTATTGATGTGCATGGCTCTTTGTGATCCGATGTTTAGAAGCGACAGTCGTTGGGGGTGTTAGTTTCGACTTCATTAGTGCTCCATTCAGTGGGCATGAGTCGTTGGAGCCGTTAGTGGCTGACTGTTGTTCTTGGAGGCTAAGCTTCTTGAGCAGGGGTGCCCAACTCCAGGCCTCGAGGGCTGCAGTGTCTGCGGGTATTTGTTCCAACCATGCACTACACCACCTGATTTAACTAATTCCTTTCCCTCCTTGGTCCAAGAGGTGAGCTAATTAGTTAAATCAGGTGGTGTAGTGCATGGTTGGAACAAATACCCGCAGACACTGCGGCCCTCGAGGCCTGGAGTTGGGCACCCCTGTATCTTGAGTCTCCTGGGTAGAGATGAAAGGATGGCATTGTAAGTGGGAGATAGGTGGTGTCGCAGACCTCCTCCTCTGTTGAGGGATGGTTTTTCCAGTTTTGCATAGATGGCTTCCTTCACCCTTCTTTCAAACCATCTATCTTCCCTGTCCAAAATGTGTACGTTGCTGTCCTCGAAGGAGTGTGTCTTCAATTTTTCACAGCAGCCAAGCAGGCCTCTAAATTAGTCATTTGAGTATGATCATCAGCCCTTATAGGCACATACAGCTGTGTATCATCTGCATAGCAGTGGAAATTTATTCCATAACTGCATATAATTTGGCCAAGAGGTGAAATATAAAGAGAGAAAAGTAGAGGGCCAAGAAGCTAGCCCTGGGGTATGCCATATTTAACGTCAGAGAATTTCGATGTAATATTATGGCAGACACACTCTTTTCTTTCAGCTAAGTAGGAATTAAACCAAGAGAGAGCTAAACCAGACACCAAAATTACAATTTAATCTATCTAATAGTATGCAGTGATCAATGGTGTCAAAGACTGCACTGAGGTCCAGTAGTAGAAGCATGGCAGTGGAATCAGAGTCCATAGCAAGTAAAAGATCATTCAACACTCTGATCAGAGCCGTTTCAGAAGAGTGACAGGCCCTGAAAGCTGATTGAAAAGGTTCATATAGAGTTTTCTTCTATATGGGTCAAAAGTTGTTGATACACAACTCTCTCTAGTACTTTAGAAAAAAATGGAAGATTAGAGACTGGTCGATGGTTATTAAGAGACCCTGGATTGGGGTGCAGTTTTTTAAGTAGAGGTTTAACCACAGCTGTCTTAAAACTGCTGGGAACAGTGCCAGTAGTAAGTTATAAATTAACAATAATCCGTAGTGTAAAAACATTCAGAGAAGGTCAAGACTATGTAAATTTGTGATGATTAAGATGTATTTTAATACTTCATATTTGTTTTATTTATTATCATCTCCTCTGTTTGAAAATCTCCATGGACGATAATAGCGATAATAATAGCATCAGCTTGTGATAATTCATGGAGACATTCAAGCTTCAGTGTTGTCTCTGTGATCTTGGGTCTACTAATACCATAATCTAGCCAAAATCCGCTCTTAGTGACCGGTAAGTACAGTGAAGCATCTGTTTTTAATTACGTTACACTAACTTCAAGACTGCAGAGGGGAAACTGTGTGCTTGAGGATTTTGTTTTAAATACAGATATCGATGCTGGCATTAACTTCGGTCTGCAGATGTAGATGGTAATGTTAGTGTCTGAGGTGAATTCCATTAATGTTGATGGTGGGATTGGTGTTTGCCTGAGCCCTTTAATGTAGATGGGGATGGTTGTGTTAGCTGGAGTGCATTAAAAGAATATAATGTAGTTAAAAGCATTGTCGGAGGGTGAAGGTCCTTGACTGTGAATATTCGCATAGCCTGCCTTTATGTGCTCCAAGGGACGGGAAGCACACCCCTCTCCTCTCTGTCTCCTTGCATGCTCTAGGGGATAGTACGTACAACACACACTTCTTTCTCTCTGTTCTGCTCTTTCTCTCTCTTTTTTCAGTCAGTTATTTTTTCTCTTGTGTTCTCTCTCTCTCTCTCGCTCTCTCTCTCTCTTTCCCTGTCTTCACATGCTCTTAAGGCCACTAAATAGCGAGCTCTAAATTATTCACATCACACCACTCTTTGCTTCTTGCACACCGCTCCGCTGCGTCCATCCGGAATTTTCTTTTCTCTTACACACACACACACACACACACACACACACAAAGAGAGAACGGTTTGTCTGTGTGTGTGTGTGTGTGTGTGTGTGTGTGTGTGTGTGTGTGTGTGTGTGTGTGTGTGTGTGTGTGTGTGTGATCTTTCTTTGGCTACCTTTGATGGAAACTGGTTACCCCTCTTCTTCGATTTTCGTCACAGAACGCATGCAGACATGCATACACATGCAAAGACGCACACGCACACACTCACTCATCCTGGGCCTTAGACAGTCAGTCTTTTATGTAGTGATTAGCGTCTTTCTGTTCCTCAGAGGAGTCATTGTGTTGCGGATGAATAAGAGGTCACCTGCGTACCGCTAATAGCCCCTGACAGACTGTCAGTCCAAATGTCAGTTAGACAGTCAGACACATATGTCAGAATCACAGACACAGGAACTGAAAAGCAGAGCCGCCGCACATAAACACTCTCTCTCTCACACACACACACACACACACTGTCTCTCTCCCTCTCTCTCTCTCCCTCTCTCTCTCTCCCTCTCTCTCTCTCTCTCTCTCTCTCTCTCTCTCTCTCTCTCTCTCTCGCAGTCACATTCATGCATACAAAAAAATGCACATAGGCTCACAGTTATACACACACAGTCTTGTCAGTCATGTCTCGTTGTCCCTCCCGGCTCTGTAAAGACAGCTCCCGTGACTGACTGGCTGACTGAGGGACAGGATGGATCTCGTGTCAAGGTCAGCTGGCATGAGTCCCACGGATTACAACAAGGCTAATTGAAAACTTGGCTTCCTGTAAAAGGCTCTGATTGGAAAGGCTGACATGATAATGATCATGGGGGGGGATTAACAAAGTTATTAATATTTCCTCAAGACCTTGTATGCAGCGTCCAGGTGGCGTGGCGGTCTATTCCGTTGCCTACTGACATGGGGATCGCTGGTTCGAATCCCCCTGTTATCTCCGGCTTGGTCGGGCGTCCCTACAGACACAAGTGGCCGTGTCTGCGGGTGAGAAGCCAGATGTGGGTATGTGTCCTGGTCGCTGCACTAGCGCCTCCTCTGGTGGGTTGAGGCACCTGTTCAGCGGGTGGGGGGAACTGGGGGGTAATAGTGTGATCCTTCCATGTGCTACATCCCCCTGGCGAAACGCCTCACTGTCAGGTGAAACGAAGCGGCTGGCAACTCCACATGTATCAGAGGAGGCATGTGGTAGTCTGCAGCCCTCCCCGGATCGGCAGAGGGGGTGGAGCAGTGACCGGGACAGCTCGGAAAAGTGGGGTAATTGGCCGAGCATGTGAAGACAGGGAAAGAGAGAGAGAGAGAGAACACAAGAAGAGAAAAAAAGTGGGGTAATTGGCCAATTGGGGGAGAAAAAGGGGGGAAATCAAGGGGAAAAAAAGGATCCTGTATATATATATATATATATATATATATATATATATATATATATATATATATATACAGATCAGGCTTGTTGTGAAGTTTTAGAAAAATTAACATTCAGCTAACTGTTTGATTACCCTATCCCCTATAACCCCAACAAAAATCTCCTGTGACCTGATCATAAACGACAAAAACAGGTATGCGTGCAGGTCCCCATTACACTCCTCGTATTATGCCTGGGCTCCCAAGAGAAGGACGGGTCCTGCGGCTGCTGGAATAATGCTAAAAACAGACATGCATTCTCCCAGACTTGCAGCGAGTGAACTCTGTGTGATGTGTGTGCATCGCGCTCAGGTCTTATATAAAAAGGACAGTATTTGTGCAGTAGTTCCCATAACCGTGAAGACCGGGGCTCCTCCAGTAGCTGTGAAATGATCTGGATCTCTCACAGTGGGAACGTTGTTGTCGGAATACGTCCAAACGGAACAGCGGGATGTGTTGAGGGCTCCGAGTAGAGTTACACTTCTCCACCGACGACCTCTAGGGGTTCGTAGCTGTTCAGCAGCTCTCTCTCTCTCTCTCTCTCTCTCTCTCTCTCTCTCTCTCTCTCTCTCTCTCTCTCTCTCTCTCTCTCTCGCTCTCTCTCGCTCTCTCTCTCTCTCTCACACACACACACACACTTTTGTGGCTTTGTTTCAGACCCACACTTGTGGTGCTGCTTACACCTGTCCCAATGATGGATGGTTCCCCCAGGGCTGGCTGTTTGTGCTGCTGCTGCTGCTGCTTTGTGTGTGTGTGTGTGTGTGTGTGTGTGTGTGTGTGTGTGTGTGTGTGTGTGTGTGTGTGTGTGTGTGTGTGTATATGCGCATTAGCTCACCCAGTTCACACGGTTTCGCTGATGTCACTTTACACTTTGTCACTTGATCATCACATTAGTTTGTGTCTTCTTCAGGTACAAAAAGCTTCGTCGTGTGTGTTTCACTGTAGGAATATTTGTTTTGTCGATGAACGCGTGTGTCTACAACTAAATACATCACTGATTCCCAGGGTTTATTTGCGTGTAAAAAGCGGACAGGGAATAAGGGGGGGGGGCAAGAGAACAGACGGGGGAGGGGGGGGTTGAGAGGAGAGTGTCAAGTCAGGTCTAGTCAAATGTATTTGTATTGCCCTAAATCACATTTCAGCCACCGGAGGCTTTACAGTTGCATTTCATTCTGTGCAATATACAACACTCGCTAGACACGCCATTCGGATGAGGAAATCCTCCACGGAAAAACAAACTTGTTGGGGGAAAAAAAAAGAAGTGAGAAAGCGCAGGATGAACGACAGAGGAGGGCTGACTCTTCCAGGATGTACCGACATGCAATAGGTGCGAAGTGGATGGAGTAAAATGAGCCATGTAATTATTACACAAGCTATAGTGAAACCGTGCAGATTATATGCAGTCATTACCTTCCATTCATTCATTCATTCATCATCCATTCATCATAAGCCGCTTCTCTGGGGTTGGGTCGCGGTGGCAGCAAGCTAAGTAGGGCACTCCAGACGACCCTCTCCCCAGCAACGCCCTCCAGCTCCTCCTGGGGGATCCCAAGGCGTTCCCAGGCCAGACTGCACATGTAGTCCCTCCAGCGAGTTCTGGGTCTACCCCGCGGTCTCCTCCCAGTTGGCCGTGCCCGGTAAACCTCCAAAGGAAGGCGCCTAGGGGGCCTCCTAATCAGATGCCCGAACCAAATGCCCGAATCACATACCTGGTTCAGGCAGTTATTACTTGTTGCTGCAAAATAAGCGAAACCCCCCCCCTCCTCCTTTTCTCCCCAATTGTACTTGGCCAATTACCCCACTCTTCCAAGCCGTCCCGGTTGCTGCTGCACCCCCTCTGCCGATCCGGGGAGGGCTGCAGACTACCACATGCCTCCTCCGATACATGTGGAGTCGCCAGCCACTTCTTTTCACCTGACAGTGAGGAGTTTCGCCAGGGGGACGTAGCACGTGGGAGGATCCCCCCCGAACAGACACCCCGACCGACCAGAGGAGGCGCCAGTGCAGCGACCAGGACACATACCCACATCCGGCTTCCCACCCGCAGACACAGCCAATTGTGTCTGCAGGGATGCCAGACCAAGCCGGAGGTAACACAGGGATTCGAACTGACGATCCCCGTGTTGGTAGGCAGTGGAATAGACCACTACACGACCTGGACGCCCCTGAAATAAGCGAAGCTGACTGACTATTTAAGCTATAGCGAACATGATGCTGACTTGCTGACTGTAGAGGCATTGAAAAGAGTTTAGCAAGCTGAGAGAAACAGGGGGAGCGCGAGACAGAGACAAAGAGGAGAGAGCGTGAGGAGGAGATAGGGAGAGGAGGGAATGAGGGAGAGATGGAGAGAAAGAGGGACATTTAAACAGAGACGAATGATCTCCAGCGGTAGCAGTCTCATTGTGCGCCCGCCATCTTCACCCCAGGTAGATGAAATAGAATGCATTATTCTTGCCTACGAGGAACTCGCTTTGAAGTGAGTTTTGCATAATGAACATAGAGAAAATCTAGTTTGTTATGCCGTATGGCTTCTTTATTGCACTTTCTGATTCTCTCTCTCGCTCGCTCGCTCGCTCCCTCGTTTACTTTCACTTTTTCTTGCTTTCACTCTCTTTCTTTGTACCGTGTTCTATTCTTGTCGTCTCTATTCAATTCTAATCTAATCTATTCTATTCTGACTTCCTGTTTGTTATAACCCACTCTTACCATGCCTGCTCGTACACACTTGCACTTGCATGCATGCACACACACACACACACACACACACAGACACACAAGCATACATGCACAAGCAGATATCAACACACAACACAAACACTCTCGCACCGTGTTCTCCTGGTTCATAAATGACCGTGTTCAATTTGCTGGTGTTGTGATTGATTGAAACCAGAGCTGTTAAAAGGCCTCTCACACACACACACACACACACACAGACACACACACAGACACACTCTCACAGCTAGTGTCCCAGCGTTTGGCCTTGGTTCGATGAGCTCGTACCAAAAGCAGCATCTCCTTGGCTTGACTCAACACTACTAGGATTTCCCATTAATGAGGTTCAGTGTAGCTGGGAGGTATGGAGCCAGAAGAGATATTCTTTCTTTTTTTTGTGTGAAAAGGCTGCTTCCTATATTTAAACACTCGCACGTAGTCCTCTTGCCTATCTGTCTGTTCTCATCAGCTCTATCTTTATTCTATTACACTATGGCCGAGGCTGTTTCAAATTGCGGTCCTGAGGAAAGTCGAGAATTTGTTATCAGATTATGATTTTCATCTGGAGGTCGAATGCCAATTCTGCTCATTGATTGAGTTCAGCCTCCTTTGATCCCTCGCCCCCGCCGAGACCCGTTCCCTCCCCCCACTACTCCAAGCTCTCACTTGAATTCGCCGTAGTCGGCCCACAGCCTTTGATTTCCTTTATCACGCTGAAATTACTCCTCACGTTCCATTTAATAGCTTTGGCCGCATGTGAGTTCACATTTGATTTACCGTCCCAAAACACCGCTCCTCAGCCAGATTGGCTTGTTTTATTCATGGAGCCTGAGCTTCCAAAGAGGGTTATCTGACCCGGTACACAGTACACATACCTGGATAACGACTAAGCTGGACTGTCACCGATTCCCAATAGAACAAACATTTGCTTGGTCCTCGCCTGATGTGAAGGCTGTAGCTGCTGGGCTTTAGCAACGTTTATGGGATGTCGTTCCCCGGCACTGCTGAAGTGTTACTCCGGTTGACCCCGCGATGTGATTCTTTAACGAGCCTCGTTTAGTGATTAAAAACTGATGTGAGCCAAATTTAATGTTCTTTTGGAATCCAAATGGACTGTTCTGGTTGTTCTCGAGGGCTAGTTCGCTGTTTTGCAGCGTGTTCACTGCTTTTCCGCTGAATTATCAGAATCAGAATCAGAATACCTTATTTATCCCCGAGGGGAAATTAAGGAAGTTAGTGATCTGGACTTGACTTCTTTACCTTTCACCCTTGATGTGTGTCTGATTTGATTGTTGTGTGAAACCTGCATCATTGTCTGCCCTAAACCGAATTGATAAAGCACTGTGAATTGCATTAGAAATAGTGATTGAGGGGTGTCCGGGTAGCGTAGCGGTCTATTCCGTTGCCTACCAACACGGGGATCGCCAGTTCGAATCCCCGTGTTACCTCCGGCTTGGTCGGGCGTCCCTACAGACACAATTGGCCGTGTCTGCGGGTGGGAAGCCGGATGTGGATATGTGTCCTGGTAGCTGCACTAGCGCCTGCTCTGGTCGGTCGGGGCGCCTGTTCAGGGGGGAGGGGGAACTGGCGGGACTAGCGTGATCCTCCCATGAGCTACATCCCCCTGGCGAAACTCCTCACTGTCAGGTGAAAAGAAGCGGCTGGCGACTCCACATGTATTGGAGGAGGCCATGTGGTAGTCTGCAGCCCTCCCCGGATCAGCAGAGGGGGTGGAGCAGCGACCGGGACGGTTTGGAACAGTGGGGTAATTGGCCAAATACAGTTGGGGAGAAAAGGGGGGAAAATACAACAAAAAAAAGAAGAAAATAGTGATTGAACCTGGGTCAGACGTCAGTGTGCAGCTCTTGTTTGACTCCTGTGTTGAACTTTTGCAGAGGACCAGTTGCCCTCGGGGTTCCCCACCATAGACATGGGCCCCCAGCTAAAGGTGGTGGAGCGCTCCCGGACCGCCACCATGCTCTGCGCGGCCAGTGGCAACCCCGACCCAGAAATCACCTGGTTCAAGGATTTCCTCCCTGTCAACACGTCGAGTAACAATGGACGAATCAAACAGCTTCGCTCAGGTAACCAGTGAGATTTTCTCAGCATTCCTTAACAACCCCCACCCCCCCACCCCCCAGTCCTGCTGGTTTCATATCCGTTAACTTTTTTCCTTTACTTTGGTTTGTCCCCTCTCCCTGGCCTCCGTCTCACCCCGTCTCCCTCCCTCCCGTTCTGTTTCTCACTGTTTCTGCTACAGGGCTTCTGTTTTTCCTTCCCCTCATTCATCCCTTCCTTACTGCTGTTCCGATCCCTTTGCTGTGGTTATTGGCTGTACTCCTCAGCTGCCCCTCTCTTCTCGCGTGGTATGGGTGGACTACCCTGCCGTTGCCAACCTTAACTTTTCAATGCCTTAAAACGGAGCCCGCCGCCTCACAAACTCTCTCTTTGCTTTCCTCCAAACTCCCTGAAGTCTTCCTACGCAAATCACCATCATCAAACTGTTACCGCTTTCACCCATTGGAAACCTTTGGCAAACGAATGGTCGGCTACGCCTCTGAACGCTAAGCATTTATATATCTCAAGACTTGTCTCTGCTGCGAGTACAGAGACCCTGTAGAGCCCCCCCCCCCAAAAAAAAACAACTTAATAAGTGGTCCAAATGCAGATGATGGTGGCTTGTGTAGTAGGAAAGACCTCCCCGGCATAGCTCACCGCTGTGACTATACGCAGTCAAATACGCCTTTTCCCCCCAAATTCTCTTGGCGTTAAACAGTGCCTGGTGTGAGTATATACTTACTTGTCTCACAGACAGTTTTCCATGCTAGCCATAACTGAGTCATTGACAGAAACTGTCGGATCCAAAGAAAGCTGTTTCCAATAGGCACAGTAGTGTGAGAGACCGCATCGTGTTGTAGCTAGGACACGCCATCCTCTACCCACTTCCTGTTTCCTGGGGCCAACCGTGGACCCAATATCCTGCCTTGTGACTGGACGCCCAACTGTCTGCTTCTTTTATTAGTGGATGTGAAACTCTATGCTTCTACCCCTGTTTTTATCACTTTGCTCAACCCTCATCAATCCCTTATTCTGAGTGGCTAAACTGACCTTGACGCTACACTTGTCAAAACAAACGAGCTAATTGTTACAACTCACACGTCAGTGCAAATGTGTTGGTATCTGGGTCCTGTTCTGCAATGTGATAATTAGACAAACTGACTGTGGTCTTAGCCATGACTTATTCGACTCTTCTTTTTTTATTTTTACCACTTTTAGTAGTTAACAACAAATATCCTTGGGTTTTTTTTTTTGTGGTTTTTTTTGAAGTTCCAGTAATGTTTCTTCTAAGTCGACTCTTCTTTGGTGGTGTGATTGTAACGCCATGTCTGTGCTGTTTCTTTTCTCTTTGTATCTTTTTAACTACAGAGTCCTTTGGTAAGTGCTTCTGATCTGAGGCCCACACTCACTCTATCTCTCTTTAAACACTACTGCTTCCTCTGCTGCTGCTGCTTATCTCTCCAATACTGAGGTGTTATTAAAATGCATGGCATGCATTTTACTAACAGTCCCACCTGTCACATACACATACTGTGGAACACGGACGCACACACCCGCGGGGAGGGTGCACGCTCACATTGTAAAGCACACCTACGGGCAACCTCATATACAGATATTACCAACACTAACACACACTCACAGCTTTTTAGACGTATACACACACACACACACACATTCTCACACCTCTCTGTCACCCTGAAGGTAGCTGGCTCACCCTCACCTACATACTATGCACCTGCACCTTTCCACAGCCAAAGAGCAAATTTACCTTTCTCCTCACTCGCACCTATTTACTCCTCCTCTCCCCCACTTATTCAGTTGCTCACTTAATCTCTCTTTCCTCCACTCACATGGCTCTCTCAATCCCTTCTGTATAGAGTTACCCGCTCAATAAGCCATCAGCTCCAGATGGCTGTCAGTGGGCCTATAGTGGAGCCAGTGTTAGAAATCAATAGCTACTAAATTTCAGGTTGCTTAACTTAACTTGACTGTATACCAAGTGCAGTCTGCATACCAAGTCCCCATTGTAATCTGGGTTTAGCTAAGTATGGACTGTCTACGCACGTTTCATTCATGAGTTTTAAACAGGCTGTTCAGTGAAGAACGTGTCAGAGTGGACCACCTCCCCGTGTACTACGGGAAAGGGGGCTTACATTTTCTAGTCGTATTTCACGTCATATTAAAAGAGGTGATACTGACACATGTACCAGGAGCATTTGAATAGAGACAAAGTCAGAGCTAATGAAGGTACATCCTTGCTCTGGCTAGCCTGTATAGTTTTGAGAAGAAGGGCAGCAAGTGTAGGCTTTGGACAGTGAGTATACTAAGGCCCAGTCTCCTCCTAACATTAGAGACCCAGATTACGGGGTCTAAATGAGGACTTGTGTCGTGAGGACATCCTATAGCATAGTGTTGACACTACCCCACCCACCCCCCACCCTGCCACCGCCCCACCCGCCCCTGCTGCAAGTCAATGAAGTTAAATCAATAACCCATCTCCTTTTAGCTCTGTCACTGTGTCACTCCTGTCTAGCTAGTATCTATCTTTCTCCTCCCAGGCTCGTTCTGTCTTTATTTACACTCTACTCTCTTGTCTATTCTTTTTCCTTTTTTTTTTTTTTGGTCTCTCTTTCCTTCCTCCTCTCTCGCTGTCTTCTCTCTAATGATCTGTATGCCGAGTCTTTCCCTCTAATTTGATTCTTCTTCTCTCCAAGCCCCCCTCTACAACTCCCTGTATCCCTCTCTTCCTCTGCCCTTTTCTTTTTTTGTGAAACTAACATTTTCTTCTTCTTGTTCCTCTCTAATCTCGTGCATTCATTGCCCACTCAGGTGGCACACCCATACGAGGTAAGACTGCCGGGAGGACCAACACAACACAAAAGCCTGATTCCACTTCAACCCCTAGTTCCTATTCTTCTCAGAGACCTGAGACGCACTGGTTCAGCTTATCAATATGGGACTGGTCCAGAGCCATTGAGCAGTCACAAACCACGACTCCTGCCATGTTGGTAATGCTGATCTGGTTGCCCGAGACCTTTTTTAATAGGTGTGTGGTAAAAGGTACCAGAGGGGGAATTGGAACTGAGCAAGCAATTCATTATCGAGTGATTTCTAATCACCTTCTGTCCGTTCATTTTCCATTATCTGTTCATTCCTCCATCCATTAACTCTCTAATTCTTCCACACAAAAAAAAGAAAACCCTCCAAAAAAACATCCTTAGTGCTTCCTCCTCTCCGTATTGCGATCTCTCCCATGCATACCCATTTCATTGGTTCAATAAACACGTAGACTTTCACAATGTCTGCTCGGACTTCAACCTTTGGTGTGTTTTGTGTTTACGACTTGAGTTTTTTTGTTTTGTTTTTTTTTTTTTCTGTGTGGTTTAGTTTGAAAAAGCATTCGATCACTTTCCACTCTGGTTTTCTACATTTGAAATTTTTTCCCCTTTTTTTTTCTCCCTTTACTTAAACCAAAGCTTACTTCTTTCTCTTTTTTTTTTGGTCTTGACCTGATTTCGACCCCACCTCGCCTCCTCCTTGGCCGGTATTTGCCCAATCAAATGTCCTAGTTTTGTTTTCCCCCCCAAGCTGTAATGCGCTCAACCTGAAAAGCCCAGATGGTGAAGACTGAGACAAACTTGCAGATAAACTGCTGTATTCACATTACCCCCCCACACACACACACACACATTTACTGACCGACCTATTCTGCATCACTGTTTTTACCATCCAGTTTCTCAAGTCTCTTTTTCTCTCATTTCTGACAAAAAGCCCCAAACAACCACTTTTTTGATAAAGTTTTTCATGGGCGCTTTTTTGCCTTGCCACCTCATCAGTTGTCAAAACTTCTGAATTACTTTTTTTTTTTTTTGACAGTTTTTCTATTTTTCAGGAAGCCAGAAAGCGTCGGCCCCTTTCCAAGGCTTTGCGTATGTCGTTCCCTTTTTGTTTTTGTTTGCCTTGATGGACATTGTTAGATGTCTTTACCTCTTTAGACCTCTTTATTGTGTGGGGGTTTACCGGGCATCATACTCTGATCCCATCTGTGGATCCCAAGGATGATGATGGGGGGGATACTTTATTGTCATGGCAACAAACGTTTCATCCCTTGGAAACGCTACCAAACTGACCCCCCCCCCTTAATACAAATGTCTTAATTTTCAGCAATGAGTTTTCAAAATGCTGTCCTGTGTCAGAACTATTCAACATTTTTTTTTTGGTTGGTTGGTATCAAAGCCTGGCTTGCATTTCAAGACATTCTCATTTTTTTGTAGCCTCAGTGAATTTTCTTCTTCTTTTTTTTTTTTATATACCCTCTCCCGCTTCCAAAGATGGAAGCTTGCCCTTGTTTTGAGTTCACTTTCTGCTGATGGAGGTAGAAACTTATTGTCTCTCAGTAGAACTGACTCCCCTTTGTAGTCGACGGCTCCTCATAACAGCCTCAGCATGTTTTTGCGGGAACCCCCCTCAGTTGATCCAGATTCCCTGAAACCTGTTTTTCTTTTAAATTTTCTATTTTTTTTATGAACTTCTTGCATTTACCATGAGTAAATGTGTTGGATATGATGCACAATTAACACGTTTTACAGTTTCTCTGAATGCCTCCCCCTTTTGTTTCTGTCTGTCTATCTGTCTTACTCGCCCTCCTTTTCTATCCATCACTCCTCTTCTTCGCCCCCTCTTCCCAGGTGCCCTCCAGATAGAACTGAGTGAGGAGTCAGACCAGGGGAAGTACGAGTGTGTCGCCACCAACAGCGATGGGACACGCTACTCCACCCCGGCCAACCTATACGTCAGAGGTAAAGGGTCATGGGTGTGCATGTGCGTGTGTGTGCGAGACAAATCTGGCAACCCACTGTTTCAGAGCAGCACTAAAGTGCAGCACTTTGATTTTTAACGCTTATGTAGTAATGTCATACTGGATGCACAAATTAGCGACATATATTCCATGGAAATGATCGTAGTTAACATAATGGCTTGCCAGTGAATGCACATTTGTCATATTAATGTGATGCTGTTAAATCGACTGTGTTGGAGCAGGGATAGTTGTGTATCTTGG
The DNA here is from genome assembly GCF_029633865.1 of Lampris incognitus. Classification (NCBI taxonomy): domain Eukaryota; kingdom Metazoa; phylum Chordata; class Actinopteri; order Lampriformes; family Lampridae; genus Lampris; species Lampris incognitus. Next base: position 51,078,759 of record NC_079215.1, on the reverse strand, counting down.
AGCCAGATAAAGCAAGAAGTTTCAATAACGAGATCGACCTCTACAGCAGGGGTTCTCAACCCGAGGGTCGGGACCCCCGAGGGGGTCGTGAGATAATTTCCAGGGGTCGCCAGATGGTTGTAGGGAAAACAAGTGCGAAACTGCCCAGACCCACGACGCACCTGATGTGAAAAATAGGTGTACTGTCTCTCTGTAATCGCTGCGCTGTCACAGCATAAAAGGCGGTGCGGTCTGTGCCGGCCGTCAGTACACTTCAACACTTCTTTGAGAGAGCAACACCATAATAAACGTCAGTATGTTTCGTAGATAATAATAATCATTCTTCATATCAGGATCAGCATGAAAAAACATTGAGTGCTGCAGAAATCGAACATACATCATTGCCACGTTTAAAAAACATTCAGTTTATTGTCACATCAGACATAACAGAAATAACAGCTTCTGCACAAATAACAAGGCTACTCTTTAAGCTTCTTAAGAGGATCCTGGGGTCCAGCGGTCTTGGTGGCTATTGTGCGTGAAGGAACGGTTGTTGAGAAAATCGAAAGACAGCGAGGACAACATCAGACTAACAGCAGGTGCAGTCCAGAACTACAACGTTAATGTATTTAGTTGATATATCAAAGACTAATGTTTAGTACGACACACTCCCACGTGAGTGACCACAATTTGTGTCCATGAGTGAATGACCACAATTTATGATGCATGCATAGCCCATGGCGGCAGTTTCGTGGCGCCATGGGAAAAATAAAATAACATTATAAACTGGGGAGTGGTTTTTACATTACATCGACTGTACCAGTGATATAATTTGCCTTAGAATAGATTTTATTTGGCATCTGAGTAGCGCAGCGGACTATTCCATTGCCTACCAACACAGGGGTCACCGGCTCGAATCCCCGTGTTACCTCCGGCTTGGTCGGGCGTGCTACAGACACAGTTGGCCGTGTCTGTGGGTGGGAAGCCGGATGTGGGTATGTGTCCTGGTTGCTTCGGAAGAGTGGGGTAATTGATTGGCCAGGTACAATTGAGGAGAAAGGGGGTGATAAAATAAAATAAATAAATAAATAAATGAAATTTGAAGGACAGCGAGGACAACATCAGACTAACAGCAAGTGCAGTCCAGGAACAACAAGGTTCATGTATATATTGTTGATATATTGAAGACTAACGCTTAGTAGGTTGCACTCGCGCATGAGTGACCACAATTTGCGTCCATGAGTGAGTGACCACAATGCCGTGGTGCCATGGGAAAAATAACACAACACATTTTAGACTGGGGAATGGTTTTTACATTACATCGCCTGTACCGGCGATATAATTTGCCTTAGAATAGATTTTATTGAGTGGGTTTGTGAGAGTCAAAAGTGTGTGCATTATTTCTATAACTCTAAAAACACTTCATTAAAGGCCAAATCTAATTAGGTGTTGCTCTGTCTGTGGGCAAAGCAATGGTGTCCCAGTGTGCGTTTGGTGGCTTCCGTGTGTTATATTACAGTACTCCCTGAACGGTCTCAGGCAGACAGTTTATAAGTGACCAATGTGTGAGTTAAATGCCCCGGTACTATTGTGCGGGGAGGGTCGTGAACACCAACCTGATTATTCTGGGGGGGGGGGGGGTCCGTGACTCGAAAAGGTTGAGAACCTGCTTCTGTAGTGTGTCTGCGGAGGGAGGGAAGAGCCTTTCTACAGAGGCTATTAATCTCTCTGCCCTCCCTCCTTAGCCTCAGACCTCGGAGAGAGAAAAAAAAACCAAATCATTGTCTGGTTAAGACTCGTGTTTCTCCCCAAATCTAACAGACAGTTCATCTCCTCGGGCGCTGCGTTTCCCCCTCTCTCTTCTTATACAAACACAAAATACGCTCGCACACAAACACAGCCTTCTCACCAAATCTTTAAGATGTTTTCGGTCCTCGGGCCCTTGCTCTGTTGTCTGCCCAGGAAAATGAAAAAAAAAGAGGGTTTAAACAGCATGGCATGCTTCTCTAATATTGCTCCCAGGGGTAAGACACAGTGGCAAATGCAAAGACGCACACATGCATGCACACACACACAAATCTGTGTCATAGGTGGCAAACGCACATGCATGCCACAGTCAGCGATGTGAATCTAATAGCGCCTGCAGAGCCAGCAAAATCCTGCAGCGGTGCTCAGCGAGTGTGTGACAGGCGTTCTGCAGAGACGGCCGTCTGCAGAGACGGCCGTCTTGAACAGCAGGCCCTCCACCCGGAACGACGACTGAGCCCCCCCCCCCCCCCCCCCCGTCTCTCTTCCTTCTCTTATCCTATATTCTCTCTTCTCCAATCTTGTCTTTCTTTCTCTCGGCTTGTCCTCTCTCTCTCGCTCTCTGCCGGGCTGACTTCGCTGTACCTTGTTGTCTCACTGCTGCCTCTCCTGTCCATCTGTTCCCTTGTCGCCTCGCCTCTGATACTCTCTGTTGTGTTTTTTCTCTCTCTCTCTCTCCTTCTGCGACCGTGTTCTGTCCTCCCTCCCTCTCCAGAGCTGCGAGAAGGTTGGTACAGTAACAACAGTGTTGCCTTTGTGAGCCCTCCCCGAGCGTTTCTTTTCTTTTTCATTTTTTTCTTCCTCCCATTGAGCTGCCATTTCTGTTTGTGTTCAGGTTGTTTTGTGTTGTATTGAAGCCTTGAACCATCGAGACACACCGGAGCCCTGTGTACTTTGTGTTTTGCGCATGCTTGTTGTGTGTTTGCTGTGACGGTTCTGAGAACATACTTCTTCTTCCAGTTTATAAAATATTCAACAGAGCACACCAAAAAAAGAAGAAAAAAAAACACAATGAATTAAACATTTTGATATCAAATGTGCTCATGTTAAACCACCTCAGCAGTGAAGTACTCTCTCTCTATCACTCTCACTCTCTCATCTCCTCTATCACTCTCCTCTCTATCACTCTCTCACTCTCTCATCTCCTCTATCACTCTCCTCTCTCTCATTCTATCTCCTCTCTCGTTCTCCTCTCTCTCGCTTTCTCTCTCTATCGCTATTACTCTCTCTTTCTCGCTCTTCTCTTGCTTTCTCTCTCTATCACTCACTCTCTCGCTCACTCTCTCACTCTCCTCTGTCGCTCTCTATCACCCTCCTCTCTCTGTCTCTCATTTTCTCTCTTCTCTTCTCTGTTCTCTTGCTTGCTCTCTGTCACTATCTCTCTCTCCTCGCTCTCTTGCTCTTCTCTCTCGCTTTCTCTCTCTATCACTGTCTCTATTACTCTCTCTATCACTCTCACTCTCTCGCTCACTCTATCACTCTCCGCTCTTGCTCTCTATCACCCTCCTCTCTCCATCACTCTGTCGCTCACTCTATCTCCTCTCTCGCTTTCTCTCTCTATCACTGTCCTCTCTATCACTCTCGCTGTCTGTCTTTCTCCCCTCTCTCTCTCTTGCTTGCTCTCTATCACCCTCTCTATCACTCTCTTACTCTCTCTCTCTCATGTATATATATATATATATATATATACATACAAAATTTGTGTCATCCAAGAGCATGTTGCACAAATGGAAAGGGAAATATCCCCCTATGTTATGTACAACCTCTAACCCATTGCACTGTGCGTAGTGTTTTAGAGTAGGACAAGTGAAAACGCCCCATTTTGAGGACCCCCCCCCACTGCACTGCAACTAAAAACATTTAACTGAAATGTGGATTATTGGTGCCCTGGTAGCCCGATGATTACGGTGTATTCCACATAACAGCTGCGTCCCTGGTTCAACTCCAGCCAGTGGCCTTTTCTGCATGTCTCTCCCTCCCCTTGTTTCCTGTCTGCCGCTTCACTGTCTTCTATGCAATAAAGGCAAAAATCCCAAAAATAGAAATATGGATTATTTCTTAAAGCACAATTAAACTGTTTATGATAACAATTATACAGGTTAGCTGACTTCCCCAATGTGGCGTTTTCACTTCTCCTACCTTTCAGTTTAAGGATGCAACCGCTAACCTTCTCTGTTCCTCCGCCTTGCTCCTTCGCTCTCCCTCCCAAGTTCGCCGTGTCCCCCCGCGGTTCTCCATTCCCCCAGCTGACAGTGAGATCATGCCGGGGGGAAATGTCAACATCACCTGCGTGGCGGTGGGCTCCCCCATGCCCTATGTGAAGTGGATGCTGGGGGCGGAGGACCTGACGCCCGAGGACGACATGCCCATCGGCCGCAACGTTCTGGAGCTGACGGACGTGCGCCAGTCCAACAATTACACATGCGTCGCCATGTCCACGCTGGGGGTGATCGAAGCGGTGGCGCAGATCATCGTCAAAGGTCAGTTCAGTTGGACAACTCGTGTGCGAATTAAGGCGAGTCTATGGAAATGCAGGGTATTTGAATTGGGTATCAGGGCTCTGATTCCCTCACTCCTAGAGGGCTCAGATGCTCCTGTAGAGAAGATCAGATAATGAGGACGACAAAATCCCCCATGAGAAACCGATCCCACAGGTGGGTGCTGGGGAGGTGGTAGGAGCAAAAGGATATATGCAGAGGGCAGCAGCAAAGTAAGCGAGAGCAAGGCAAACCAGCTGATCAGCTCGGTAGATGTGCAGTCAGAGTCAAGCAGAGTCCCTTTGCCTTCCATGTAGATGTGACCACACCTGATGGACTCAACAAGAGTGCCCCTTGAGTTGTCTGTCTGAATTAACTCGCATGATTCATTTTATGTTATTAGCATGTAAACGAGACATAAAGTCACTAAAGGTCAGTCCTATTACATCATGAACTCTCTCGCTCTCCCTCTTTCAGCTCTGCCTAAGGCTCCAGGCACCCCGGTGGTGACAGAGAGAACTGCGACCAGCATCACCCTTACCTGGGACTCTGGCAACCCTGAGCCTGTGTCCTACTACATCATACAGGTGGGGTAGACACACACACGCACACACACACACACAAACATATGACTTCTTAAATACTAAATACACCAATAAATATGTCCTTCCTTTCCACCCTCTCCCTCCTCACTTCACGTAGCACCGCTCGAAAGGCTCGGAGGACCCCTATAAGGAGATCGACGGCATCGCCACGACACGCTACAGTGTGGGTGGCCTTAGCCCTTACTCCCATTATGACTTTCGGGTGGCGGCTGTCAATACCATTGGCCAGGGCCCATCTAGCGAGGTCGTGGAGGCACGCACGGCGGAGCAGGCCCCTTCTTCTCCGCCTCGACAGGTGAGGGCAAATCAATCTGATCCCAACGGGCGCAAACAGAAACTGTGCTGAATTTCAAACGGCATCGATGACACGTGTCGGGCCCGTTCTGCTATCTGGAAAAAGAGGTGCAAAAAAAAAGAAGAAATTACTAAAGCCTAAACGCTCTCAGTATGCATCAAGGATTGCAACTCGCAAATGAGAAAAATAAAGATGCTTTCAATTTTTGCAGAATTTGTTTTAACGAATATCCCCTATGAATATTCAGCATCTCTTGATGAGTGTGCAGCCTGTTTAGAGGGGCACATGCCAGTTCATTCATTCACATAACTGATGTGGTCCACTGAGGATGGAAGTAATTACGGGAGAAGTAAATTACTTTTGTAAAATAATGCAGTGTGAGAGCAGGAGTTAACTAAGCATCCGATCAGTGATGGCAGGTGTATTATGGGAGAAGGAGACATGGTTTGTTGTGTTGAGAGCAGCGGGTTGTCATGGGGGTTGTTGATGGGATGGCAATGTCATGTTGTCATCGTCTCAATTTTATCTGTGGCGCTTTTAGATTTCTTTCATGATATTGACCTTCATATTTCTTTGCAGCAACATTAAAGGTAGAACGACTAGTATTTCCCTAAAAATCAATGTATAAACTCATACAAAAATAATCCCTCTCAATCATCACTTATGACCCACTAGACATGTGTAGCGGTGTCTGTATCTGCAGAGACCCTGTCCTCTGCCTGTATTTTCTTATTTTGCTGTGTACGGGACGTTTCTGGGCGTTAACCTTTGGGTAGCGGGACTCTGTAAAAACGTAGCGACCAGATGCCGGATCCAGATCGTAAGCACACATCCAAGAGGAAGCTACGACAATGGCGGACACAGCGCAGAAAGACGCAAATATAGCGAGGTGAAACGCCAAGTGGACAAAGCTCGTCCCAAAACGAGAGTGAATCTGGGGTCGGCTTTCACCCGCTGGCGAGCACTGAAGGACAGGATGGGGATGAAGAGCGACACGGAGTTGGCCTGTACACTGGGATGTGTTCTGGCAACTGCGGTCAGGGCGGCGTGTCCTTCTGGTGACGTTGAACCGGGGAGGCGAGGCCAACTTTGAACATTGTGTTTACAAACCGCAACCGACAAATCCTACTCATTCTGCCTTTGACTTAATGGCTTAATTTGCTGTATTTTATGAGGACGTTCTCTGTGGTTGGAAGACTTTTAAAACGTCTGCTAGCATATGTCATCATTAACTTAATAGCTAACAAGGAAATCTACCGAAGGGATAATCTGTTCAACTGCAAAGAAAAAAAATGATAATCAAAAAAATAGCAACCAGTAGTTGGGGGCTTTATTGGGCAGTTCCATGGCTTATATGGATAAAATAAATAAATAAATAAATATAGATTTCTCTTGCATAATGTTTAGTTTGCTCATTCAAGATTTTTCCATAATACTGAAGGCCACATCTTGCTGACTTTTCTGCGAGACGTGTCATAAATTAATGTTGCTTGATTTTCCTTTACCCTACCTCATCTTAGGCAGGATAAGTTTTCCTATAAACTGTATTTTACTCAAATTGCCCTGTCTCCGTTTTCATACACCCGGGGCCGGTTTCACCAGCTGCATGTAAAAGATTTGGGTGTAGACCTACACTGGGCTTAGCTACGTCCAGGTTTGTGATAAATATCTACACCTGTTGCACCATCTAGAACTACGACTAGGCACAGCTACGCTCAGCGTAGATGTCCACGCTGACACATTCTACCGCAGTGATGTTGCCACGCCAGTTATGTTGCTATGGTTACAAATTCGCATTTACTGGCGCCAACGAATAGATTAAAAATGACTGCTGAGTCGAAGAAATTAAAATTAAATTACTCTGATTTTGAAACAAGAAATATTGAATTGTATAGGAAATATATGCATATTTTAGTATGCAAACAAAACGAGGCCATAACTAATGAGAAAACACAAGACGTCTGGCAGATGATAACAGCAGCAGTCAATAAAGCAGTGGGTGGATTAGGAAGTCTGGCAGTTGACGAAGTGAAGAAAAAATGGAAAGACTTTCTTCAGGCAGCAAGGAGAGACTCTAGCCCCCCCCCCCCTGCCAAAGCGGGTGGTTAGCACTGTTGCCTCACAGCAAGAAGGTCCTGGGTTCGAACCCCAGGCTGTCCCAGGTCCTTTCTGTGTGGAGTTTGCATGTTCTCCTCGTGTCTGAATGGGTTTCCTCCAGGTGCTCCGGTTTCCTCCCACCATCAAAAAGACATGCATGTTAGGGTTAATACTCCTGCCTCTGCCCCTGAGCAAGGCAGTGGAAAGATGAACTGGACTTGGTCTCTGGGTGCTGCAGCTGCCCACTGCTCCTATACAATAGGATGGCTTAAATGCAGAGAACAAATTCGTTGTAACAATACAATTTGTTGTAAGAATACAATGCAAGTTCATCAGACACCAGTCATGACAATAAGATGGCCTCTTAGTAATAGTAATAGTAATAAAATATTAATAGTAATAAACCTGTTTCCACTGGGTGTACGGAGTGCACAAAGTTTGTGAGGAAAGGTTTCATTTAATGAAGCTGCATCTCTTGCAGAGGATCCCAACCCGCCTTCAGCACCGCGGACAGCTCCGGGAAAACACTGCAGCTGTACCTGCTGGAAGGGCAAGAGGTCCGGACCTCCAATCTGTGTTGCTGGAGAAAGAGATCACAAGAAAGGAGATGGAGACAGAGGAGTTACGGGTGGAAAAGGGGAAGCTTGAGCTCGAGAAACAGAAACTTGCCTTAGAAATCCAGCTATTAGAGCCAAGAGTGACACTGTGTTTATGACCATCTAAATAATCCCAGACAGCCCATACATCTAAATAAATATAAATCCTTGAATAAATCCCCTTACAGCTAAATCAACATTTTAAACATCTACATCAGCAAGCTTGTTTTTTTTTTCTCAACATACATAATTTAATCAATTAATAATTTATTTACAAGCTGTTTATGTGGGCGGCGCGGTGGCGCAGTGGTTAGTGCGGTCACCTCACAGCAAGAAGGTCCTGGGTTCGAGCCCCGGGGTAGTCCAACCTTGGTGGGTCATCCGGGGTCGTCCTCTGTGTGGAGTTTGTATGTTCTCCCCGTGTCTGTGTGGGTTTCCTCCGGGGGCTCCAGTTTCCTCCCACAGTCCAAAGACATGTAGGTCAGGTGAATCAGCCGTACTAAATTGTCCCTAGGTATGAATGTGTGTGTGTGTGTGTGTGTGTGTGTATGTGTGTGTGTGTGTGTGTGTGTGGACCCTGTGATGGCCTCGCGGCCTGTCCAGGGTGTCTCCCCGCCTGCTGCCCAGTGACTGCTTGAATAGGCTCCAGCATCCCCGCGACCCGAGAGCAGGATAAGCGGTTAAGATGATGGATGTTTATGTGTTGTTTTTTTGTGTTTTTTTTGCCAGGACATAGGCAAGTTGCCGTCTCTTCATTTGGAGCATGGGTTGATTTAGGGAAAAGACATAGCCGGATGTAGCCAAGTTCTTTTATTGGCTGATCAGCCGAATTATATTGCTTCTGATGAGACGAGCCGTCACATCCTCCTCTGCAGCTTGTTCTCTAATATGTTCCACCTCTGACTCCACTGGTCCCAAATCCTGCATTGGGAGAGGCACTCTCTTGGCTATGCAAATGTTGTGCAGCACAGCTGCTGCAGAGATGAAGGTGTGTGCCCTCTCTGGCTCCGTCCTGATGTCACTGTGCAAGCCGTGGAATCTAAAAAAGAAAAAATCATTAGTATGCCTATATGCGGTAACTATGCATCATCCCATAACAGTATACCAGTTTAAGTGTAGGCTAAAATAAACAGGGGGTGGACATGTTTCATATATAACCTAAACATAAGCCACACACACCTGCGCTTGAGCACTCCTGTGCAGCGCCCAATGATCGACCTCATCTGTGAGTGCACAACGTTGTACTGCCTTTCCTGCTCCACCCGGGATACCATGACAGGTGTCATCAGCCACTTCTTTAAAGGGTAACCGCTGTCTTCAAATATTATACAAGACAGCCATCCCTCCTTGTGCACACTCCCTCAAGGTGCATGCGTCGTGGGCAGACCCGTACCACCGCGCCACCACATCACTTAATTTCATGTCTGCACCGCACACAGTCTGAACATTGAGTGAAAGTCTTTCCTGTTTACAAAAGGTACTCATTTCTAGATGGTGCCAGGATGTGCACATGAGCACCATCAGCACATCAAAAAATACCGGGTATGCCGGGATCTGCAAAATTTCTCCTTGGGTGTGTGTGGCCTCTTGCCGGGTGGGCAGATGAACATATTGATGAGCCCGATCTTGAAGGGCCGGGGTAACTCATCATATCACCTGGCATGCTGTACTTCTACTTACAATCACCATATCAGTGATGGTATCTGTAAAGATCCACTGGCATGCTTTCTTTTTTTTATTTCGATATACTCTATTGATCCCCATAGGGAAATTACGCTCTGCATTTAAGCCATCCTAGCTGTGTAGCTAGGAGCAGCGGGCAGCCGCCGTGCAGCGCCCGGGGACCAACTCCAGCTCGTCTTTCCATGCCTCATTCAGAGGCACAGACAGGAGTATTAACCCTAACATGCATGTCTTTTTGATGGTGGGGGAAACCGGAGCACCCAGAGAAAACCCACCGCAGACATGGGGAGAACATGCAAACTCCACACAGAAAGGACCCAAGGTCGGACAACCCCAGGGTTTGAACCCAGGACCTTCTTGCTGTGAGATGACGGCACTAACCACTGTGCCACCATGCCATAATTGGAAAAAATTGAAGAGAATTTAGCAGCTGGAGTGCAGGGGACAGCGGGACCGTTCCTATCCATTACATGTTGCAACTGCGGCGATAACTCGTCACTTCATTCAAGCATTTCAGCCCTGCTGAAATGAAATCTCTCAATGAGTTCTCAAACTCCATATATATATCCAGAGGGTTGGCACAGACTTAAGGGTGTGACCATCCATCGATTCAACGATCAACGACCCAGTATCATTGATGCGAAGCAAAAACATCGAGATACACCTAGGATGTGAACAATTTAAACCACCAAGCACACAGACTAGTCCTGGGTACGATGTTAAACTGCAACCGTCGGGTTGTCGGCGACTAAACCGGCACCCCCACTTCAACCCTTGGGGTTGTTGTGAGGAGGGTGTGTGGACACCCAGCAGGACTAAAAACAAAACCTGTCAAAGGGCGGATGAGTTCCTCTGTGAACCAACGGCCATCCATACCTGGAGAGGACATAGGGACCACCAGGTACTCCCCCCACTGAAACACAATGATGACCCAACCTGTTGAGGCATCAGCTGTAATCCTACGACCTCAAAAAAGGTTATGGAACTGGTGGTGATGATGATGATGATGAAGCACACAGACAGACCCTTGTAAATCCACGGTGATGAGGCATAGATGTTCATGGATTATATTCATAATGGAAAGGTCATCGAGGGCTCTTTAAGTTAGCTGATAAAAAAAAAACATTTGCACTTGAGCATTAAAAATGTGGCACGTTATAGTGAACAACAGGAGGTCTATTTTTATTCTTTTTATTAAAACGAATGGATTGTTTTTCATTTAAATGTCTGGAAGGGCTCAGGAATGAAATTGTCAGATCTTATTCTAGTTGTTTTTTGTGAGCTGATATAACTGTATTAAATGAGCATATGACATCATCTCGTATCGACTGAATCAAATGGAAATCGTGTCGTGGCAGACTTTGTCGTATCGTATCGTTGTTCAGAGCATCGATGTGATATCGTATCGTGATGAAACTTGTGATTTACGCCCCTATATGCAGTCTCTCATTATTCTTTCACGCCTGAAGCCCGCTGATAGTGTAGCCTGTTAGCCTCAGATGTAGCGCTACACCTAGATGGCGCAACAGGTATTCATTCTACGGAGGGCTGAAGGTGCATTTTAAATCCAGTCTAGTCTTATGACCGGGTGTACATCTAACCGGTGCAGCTAACCAGCCCCGGTCTTTTGTAACATGTGATTACTCATCAAAGTTTTACAAGCTCTTATATACGTAGTGCCACCGGGTGAACCTTTTATCACTGGGCACGGTATGAAAAACAACACAAAACAAACAAAAAAAATCAGCAAAACTGCTCTAAATGTGATCTCCACAGATCCTTAGTAACGTCCTCTCCTTTCCCATGTTTCTTTCAGGTCAGAGGTCGTATGCTGAGCACTACCACGGCTATCATCCACTGGGATGAGCCAGAAGAAGCTAATGGACAAGTGGTGGGCTACAGAGTCTACTACACCTCTGACAACTCACTGTCAGTTAATCAGGTGAGTGAGAGAGAGAGAGTGTGTGTGTGTGTGTGTGTGTGTGTGTGTGGTTTTGCTCCAATGCCTTGTAAATCTGTATTAACCATTGGCCACTAATGGTCTGTTGTGTTCTGTCTGTGTCTGGTGTGTGTGTGTGTGTGTGTGTGTGTGTGTGTGTGTGTGTGTGTGTGTGTGTGTGTTCACACGTGTCCATTCACGCCTGTGCACTGTGTTTGTCAGTGGGAGAAGCAGATGGTTCGCAGTGCCAACTTCATCACCATCCAGGGTCTAACTCCTAACAAGACCTACTATATCAGAGTGCTGGCCTTCACATCTGTCGGGGACGGACCCTTGTCCCAGGACCTGCAGATAATAGCTAAGACGGGAGGTATGAAAGGAGAGGCTGGGAAGGAGCCAGGGATAGAAAGAGGGACAGAGAGAGAACAAAAAGGGAGGGAGAGTAAGAAGCAGAGTCAGTTTGCCTTCTGTGTCCTATTTTACATTTTCCAACCTTGCCATTGTTGGTCTCTGGTTTGTAATGTTATTTGCAAACTTTGTCTCCGCCCCACTCTTTAGTCCCATCCCAGCCATCAGATTTTAAGGGTGAGGCCAAGTCGGAGACCAGCATCCTGCTCTCCTGGGTGGCTCCACCTCAGAGTGGCCCCGACAACCAGATCACTGGATATGAGCTGGTCTACCGAAGAGCGGACGACACGGAGGAGGTGAGGTGACAGCGACAAAGGGATGGCTAGCTAAGAGGGCTTAGCGTTGGTCAAGTGATTTCACAAATTATGGCTGGATGGATGAATGGGTGGATGGATGAACAGCCAAAAGGATGAATGGATCTGAGCATAGTAAGACTACGCCTCTCTCTAGCATACAATAAAAGGACCATCGGGGAATAGTGTGTGTGAGCTGGGTTTTTTCTGCTCTCTGACACTTTGCTGTCTTCTGCTGTCCCTTCATCTCTATCTCCTGACTTTAGAAGAAAGTGAGCTTTGAGCCCACCAACTCCTACCTGCTGAAGAACCTGAAGCCCTTCTCCACCTACACCTTCCAGCTGGCTGCCAGGAGCAAACATGGGATCGGAGCTTACACCAACGAGGTGTCGATTGACACCCCTCAGACACGTAGGTCCAACACTGTGTGTGTGTGTGTGTGTGTGTGTGTGTGTGTGTGTGTGTGTGTGTGTGTGTGTGTGTGTGTGTGTGTGTGTGTGTGTTCGTGTGCATGTGTAAGAAAGAGAGAGGGAAAAAGAGAGTGTGAAAAATACTCTGGTGCCATTTTGGACCATGCAAAACTCACATGTATTCAGTGCAAGATTGAACATCATAGCCTTCCATGAGATAAATTATGTGTTATTTGTTGAACAAATTAACTGTAAGCAGCATTGCTTTTTGTTCCCATTGTGTTATCGGTGCCATCATCAATCCAGACCTTAACAGACCTCAGAAAAGCCATCTCGAGTTAAGAATCCCATATTTGCCACATATCGTCTGTGCTGATAGTTGTCAGTGCAGACGTTATGTGTTTTCTGCATTTAGTATATTGACTCTGTGAATCTGAGGTCTGTTAGAGATTCAATAAAAAGGTAAGAGACCAAAGTTGTGTAGTTAGAATTGGGAACACCATCAAGGATGAAGAACAGTCTTGTGTAGGCTAGGAGGACAATGACGTAAGTTGAGAACAGGTATGTTTTGTGTTGAACGTAGGCATCAGTCAGTGTTTGTGTGTTGCATCTATCTTTTAACTCACTGACTCGCTTTCATCAGTCAACTTCCCACCTGGCAGAAGTTGACATCCACCATTCAGTATTGTTTGTTTGGTCATTCAGTCAAAAGGGTCACTTTCTTGAGCGCTTTGGGTCTCCAGTGTTTTTGTTTTCATTTTATGTTTCTTTGTTTTCTGTTCTTTGTTTCTTGTCTGTTCGTTTACCATCCCCATCCCTTCGCTCAAAACATCACCCCCTCACCTCTCATCCCATCCACAACTGATGGCACACACGACCAATCACATTTACCCAAACAATCCCTACTCCTTCAAAACGGGCCACTCAGTGCCTTCAGCGCCTCCTCAGGAGGTCACATGCACCAGCCCAAGTTCCACCAGCATCCTGGTAAGTTGGGCTCCGCCCCCCGTGGAGTTTCAGAACGGCGTCATTACGGGGTATTCCATCCAGTATTCTACGACAGGGGGCAACAAAACGTCAAAGCGAGTTGACGATATTCCACCGGACAGTTCTCCGTATCTCCTGGAGAACCTGGAGAAATGGACCGAGTACGGCATAACGGTACGGGCACAGACGGAAGCTGGCGAGGGACCAGAAAGTTTACAGCTGCTTATCCGCACTGAGGAAGATGGTATGTTCCCTTAACACCTACCTGCCTGTTTTAGGATGGCCTACCCTTGCCCTCCCCCCCGTAAAACTTGCATCCTCTGAACCTTAAATGTACTAATGAGCTCAGAGCGTCCAAAACTAACAGCAAGTTGCTTCTACCAGCCGATGAGGGCACCGCATCTATATAAGACCTTACTCTGAGCTCCAAGCCAGGAGGACAGAACATTTCGGGAATGCTCTGAAGCCCTCCGTCTTCTGAAAACCTCTTCCCCCGCTCCTCCCTCACTGCTGCAACAACCCTTCAGCTGCCCTTTAACCCCCCAGCCCCTTTTTTACACGTATTTTTCCACATTTGCCCTTTATTCTTAACTTTTTAAGTAAGAGGGTATTTGGTCTGCCCCTTCTGATTTTCCTCTTATGTGCACTCCTGCTTGTGGTGAACAGTACTCCCCACTAACACTCGGACAAACCCCTTGGCTGGAACCGTTTGGGCTTCATAAGTACTGCATAAACTCAAGTTCCGATCTTGGCCGATCCCTCACCATTATCTTTTCCCTCTGACAATCTTGTTGCCCTCCTCTGTCCTCTCCTTTTTTTTCCGGACATCGATTTTAAAACTATATAACTAAGTCAAGTCAATATAATGTGTCACATGTGATTCAAATTGTACTTTTCTGCAAAACTCGAGCTCCTCGTACTACATGCTCTGTCCCCAACTCCTTTTTTTTTTATAAGTAATATGATTTTTTTTCTAAATATGGCTTTTTTTAACATTATTCTCCCAAAGTTCAATCAGATACCAAGATGTGGCTTGGGTTTTCAACACTGTCTTTTTTCTTTTTATCGGTGGAGTGTAGTTCTTGGCAGCAGAGGCTTTTCTTGATAACAGTATTTTCTCTTTGACTGCCTGCCACTGTTTATCTTCCCGGGGCAACAAAGCTTTTCTATCTGCAACTCTTATCTTTCTCCGTATTCGCTTATCTACCACTGATTTTTCCCCATGTTGTTCCTCAAACACTTTTTTTTTTTTAACCATTTTGACGTTTTTGTTTTTTTCCCCCCCAAACATCAGGGCAGTTGTAGACTTTTTAAGAGGGTTGTATTTTTGAATCTCTCCATCTTCCAAGCATTTTTTTTTTACCTGCCTGGAAGTGAATCTATTTTTGATAAAATAAAATCTGTTTTGCTAAAGACAGCAACTTACCCAAGAGGCTTATGAGTGTCCGTCGTCTGTGTGACCCTTGACCTCTATTCCCGCAATGACTTTCTAGTTCCCAGCGGTCCTCCTAGAGCGGTGGAGGCAGAAACGGTGAATGCCTCAGCCATCAGAGTGAAATGGCGGGCACCGGCGCCCGAGCGTCAGCACGGTCAGATCCGAGGCTACCAAGTCCACTATGTGAGGATGAACTATGGCGAGCCTCAAGGGCAACCCCTCATCAAGGACATCCTCATAGAGGACGCTCAGGTAACACAGTCATGTACTTAAAACGGTCTCTCTAATGAAATAAACTGTCACGAGCCATTATGGACACTAACTACAACTATTTTTCACTGCGGACATGTTAACACGCACATAAAGTTCTTGCTAGCTTGATGTTAGTTTAAGCATGTGCATGGGTCAAAATAGGGCGGCATGGTGGCGCAGTGGTTAGCGCGGTCGCCTCACAGCAAGAAGGTCCTGGGTTCGAACCCCGGGGTTGTCCAACCTTGGGGGTCATCCCAGGTTGTCCTCTGTGTGGCATTTGCATGTTCTCCCCGTGTCTGCGTGGGTTTCCTCCGGGTACTCGTTTCCTCCCACGGTCCAAAGACATGCAGGTCAGGTGAATCGGCCATACTAAATTCTCCCTAGGTAGGAATGTGTTGGCCCTGTGATGGTCTGGCGGCCTGTCCAGGGTGTCTCCCCGCCTGCCACCCAGTGAATGCTGGGATGGGCTCCAGCATCCCGCCACCCTGATTGGGATAAGCGGCTTGGATAATGGATCGATGGATGGGTCGAAATAATATAGTTTACCCCAGCAATCCAGCAGAGGCCTCGTAATGATAACTGGTGCATTCGGACTGCTCCCTGAATCGAATAAAGACCGGAATGGTTAATGCAATGTTAATCCAATTTCCCCATGGAATATATGCGCTAATTATGTATTTGTACTTATTTAACAATACCTGCTGACATTTCCGAAATGATGCTAGTTAGAACCGGACCACATTTTTGTTCAGTA
Source organism: Lampris incognitus (assembly GCF_029633865.1). NCBI lineage: Eukaryota > Metazoa > Chordata > Actinopteri > Lampriformes > Lampridae > Lampris > Lampris incognitus. The sequence goes on along the minus strand of NC_079215.1, from coordinate 51,062,743 downwards.
ACATGATATTGATATCAGCTGTTATGTTGACACTTAAGCACAGAAAAGATGGAAATTGAAATCCCTAAATATTCAGTATTGTGTGTTTCTCTTTACCTTTTTCTCAACGCTGTTCCATCACTCAGTGGGATTATGATGACTCAACTCAATATGTGAGTAGACCCATTTTTTTAAACCTTTTATTTAACCATAATCATAACGGAGCAGAGAAAGTAGATGAGTCATATTGACGAGATGGTGGCATGACAATCTCACAGGGCCAGGAGCCTAAGCTCGAAACCCTGTTGCAGGTCACTCTTTCATTATTGCAATATATGTTCACCGGTATTTCTTAATAAAGGGAACATGGACACGTATATAAATGACTGATGGTGCAAGTCCTCTCTGTATATTGCTGTGGTCCGTAATAATGCTAGTGTTATTAACAGTTGGATATCATAAAGAAAACAAGAGAAAATTGTGCTGTGCATTGCAAGGCACAATGCTGGATGTTAGACCAACCACGCTATGGCCAATGTCATGGTGCAATGAATTTGATAGTGGACAGTGTTCAAACAATACCCTGGCTTTCAGGGGAGCCTTTTCTGGGTGGGGGGGGACTCTTCACATTCAAAGCTTCAAGCATGTAGGCCTACTTGCTTTATGTCAGCACATCTGAAGTTAATGACCACATCAAACCTCCATGCGGGTATCAAACCACACATCACAGTACGATACAATACGGCCTAGTAAAGCAGGGCACAGTATACTCTGCAGAGTCATGTACTGTATTCTATAGTTTATCGGCACAAATAAGACACGGATAGGTCAAATAGCAAACCAGCCTATAAACACACAAATGTATAAGCATTATATCGAAAACAGAGCACGCATGGGGTGTCCGAGTAGCATGGCGGTCTAGTCCGTTGCCTACTAACATGGGGATTTCCAGTTCGAATCCCCATTTTACCTCCGGTTTGGTTGGGCATCCCTACAGACACAATTGGACACAACAGAAATAGGCCAGGCTGCCTACAAGGGATCCAGTCCTCATCAACACCCACACATACAATACAGTGCTAATGGTGAATAATACAGATAATTGGGAATAGCCCTTAACTTAAAACAGAAGCGGCCACAGGGGCGTATTTTCTTTGTTTTGTCGCCATTATTCGTTTGTTGCCATTATATTTGGCATGCAGACTGAGTGGGGCTGAGGAAGTTTGTTTTTTTCCTGATCTTTTCAGTTAAAGTGCATTATTGCGCCGCTATGCTACGATGCTGATGGCAAGAATAGCATGCATGCTGTTGTCTTTATTAAAGTGAATTAGTGATGAATCACCCTCATGTATGAATCATACATCAATAATAGCCTTATTTTACAATGATCCATGATGATGAAGATACAGGAAATAGAAATACAGGGCAAAAATAGCATATTGTCAATATTTTTGAGACCCCCCTCAAAAAAAATTTCACAAATCATCTCTTATTAAGAGGAGCAAAGCCCCCCACCCATAGTTTGCACCCTGATAGTGAATATATTGCTGTCGAAAAGGCTTTGTGTAGTGGATTTATTCAGCATTGTGGTTAACTTCATATCGACCGTTGCAATCCATGTACTGTTGTCAATACAGCTCTTTTCTGATTATTATGCGCTAAAACCATGGCATTGTTGTACCTAGTTGTGTTATGTGCAACTGTGTGAGCAAAGTAAATGAGAAAAAGAAAAAAAACCCTCTGAAATAACAAGTGGATAGAGGCTATACTTGGCTATATATACTTTCATAGAATTGCTGGGTATAGGTTTTGCTTAATATTGAATTATGTGCCTATGTCATAACATTTGACTGCTAAAGCATGAATATTTCCTGCTGTGTGCCTTTGTAGGGCAGTGTGGTTGACCATGTGTTGTTCTTCTGCAGGAGGTGGTTCTCGGGGACTTGAAGGCAGACACCTCCTATTCTGTGTCGGTGGGGGCTTACACTGCCAAAGGGGACGGGTCACGAAGTAAACCCCAATCAGTCTGCACAGCTCTGCCCCGTAAGTGTCAACACACACACACACACACACACACACACACACATACATATATATATATATATATATATATATATATATATATATATATATATATATACACTCACTGGCCACTTAATTAGGTGCACCTTGCTAGTACCGGGTTGGACCCCCTTTTGCCTTCAGAACTGCCTTAATCCTTCGTGGCATAGATTCAACAAGGTACTGGAAACATTCCTCAGAGAGTTTGGTCCATATTGACATGATAGCATCACGCAGTTGCTGCAGATTTGTCGGCTGCCCATCCATGATGCGAATCTCCCGGTCCACCACATCCCAAAGGTGCTCTATTGGATTGAGATCTGATGACTGTGGAGGCCATTTGAGTACAGTGAACTCATTGTCATATTCAAGAAACCAGTCTGAGATGATTCGAGCTTTATGACATGGCGCATTATCCTGCTGGAAGTAGCCATCAGAAGATGGGAACACTGTGGTCATAAAGGGATGGACATGGTCAGCAACAATACTCAGGTAGGCTGTGGCGTTGACACGATGCTCAATTGGTACTAAGGGGCCCAAAGTGTACTAGGAAATATTTCCCCCACACCATTACACCACCACCACCAGCCTGAACCGTTGATACAAGGCAGGATGGATCCATGCTTTCATGTTGTTGACGCCAAATTCTGACCCTACCATCCGAATGTCGCAGCAGAAATCGAGACTCATCAGACCAGGCAACGTTTTTCAAATCTTCTATTGTCCAATTTTGGTGAGCCTGTGCGAATTGTAGCCTCAGTTTCCTGTTCTTAGCTGACAGGAGTGGCACCCGGTGTGGTCTTCTGCTGCTGTAGCCCATCTGCCTCAAGGTTCGACGTGTTGTGCGTTCAGAGATGCTCTTCTGCATACCTCGGTTGTAATGAGTGGTCATTTGAGTTACTGTTGCCTTTCTATCAGCTCGAACCAGTCTGGCCATTCTCCTCTGACCTCTGGCATCAACAAGGCATTTTCGCCCACAGAACTGCCGCTCACTGGACATTTTCTCTTTTTCGGACCATTCTCTGTAAACCCTAGAGATGGTTGTGTGTGAAAATCCCAGTAGATCAGCAGTTTCTGAAATACTCAGACCAGCCTGTCTGGCACCAACAACCATGCCACGTTCAAAGTCACTTAAATCACCTTTCTTCCCCATTCTGATGCTCGGTTTGAACTGCAGCAGATCGTCTTGACCATGTCTACATGCCTAAATGCATTGAGTTGCTGCCATGTGATTGGCTGATTAGAAATTTGCGTTAACGAGCAGTTGGACAGGTGTGCCTAATAAAGTGGCCGGTGAGTGTGTGTGTGTGTGTATATATATATATATATATATATATATATATATATATATATATATATATATGAAGAGTCATGTACTGTATTCTATATTTTATCGGCACAAATAAGACAGGGATAGATCAAATAGCAAAACAGCCTAGGCACACACGCACACACATATCTATATATCTAGTATACATAAATATATCTATCTCTATATCTATCTATCTATCTATCTATCTATCTATCTATCTATCTATCTATATATATATATATATATATATATATAGAGAGAGAGAGAGAGAGAGAGAGAGATACATAGATATATATAGAGATATAGATATATAGATATGTATATATCTGGATATCTTCTTTATTGACCTGATAAAATGTTCATATTTTCATATTTGTATTGGCAAAGAATTCATAAATACTCTCTCTATCTGCCTTCCTTCCCTCTCTCTTTCTAGTGCCCGAGAGGCCAAAGCTGACGGTGAGTGCCACTGACTCTGGCACCGCTCAGCTGCAGTGGTACCCGCCTCCTAACCCACCCACCCCTCTCACTGGCTACCGCCTCACATTCGGCCGTGTCGACGTCCTCCCCTTCACGGTGGTGGAATTCCTCGACAAGGAGAAGCGCTACACCGCCCAGGACATTCACAAAGGAGCTAACTACGTCTTCCGGCTGTCCGCCCGCAACAAAATGGGCTATGGAGAGGAGACAGTTAAGGAAATGACTACTCCAGAAGATGTTCCCAACGGATATCCTGAGAGCATCATCTCCGAAGAGGCTTCCGCCTCCTACATGCGGGTTGCTTGGAAATCAGTGCCCCTAATTGAGCAAAACGGGAAAATTGTCAAGTACTCTGTGCTGTACAAAGATATAAACAGTAGAGGGAACGCCTCGGAGGCTACGGTGGCAGCTCCGGGGTCGAGTGTGTTATTGGAGGGTCTGAGTGCCGACACAGTCTATGATGTCAGGGTGTGTGCATTCACAGCTGTCGGTCCTGGGCCATACAGCCCCAGTGTCCAGTTAAGGACACAGCCACTGGACCGAGGTAGGATAAACAGAAACACACACGCACGCACACCACACTCACATTTTTTTTTAAAAAATCCATCCCCATTGTTCAGGACGCGCAATTCATAAAATCACCTGTTATGTTTGTGCATGTGTCACTGTTCAATGTCCCTAAAGCTGAGCGTCAGCACACTCTGATGTGCCTACTGAGACCCACACACACACACATGCAAAAGACAAAGACATTTGGATTAATTACATCCCAAGTGTCCTTGTTGTTGTTGTTTTGTCTCTGTAGCCTTAGACCCTCACTCCCTTCTCAAACCAAGGTAAGAAAATACTTTGAGGCAAGCGTCCCCCTTCTGTCATACTGACTTATGGTTGATCAGACTAGGTGTAGACTAGAACCAAAACTAGCTTGAGACGGGTGCCAGAGGATCTCACGCACAGGTAAGACCACGGTGAGAGGCTGTCTGCGGAGAACAAAATGAAGTCATATTTATGTGTTATTTTTGTGTTTGTTTGTGTCTCAGTGTTTGCCACCAACTTCCGGGTAAAGGCTGCCATGAAGAACTCTGTTCTCCTCACCTGGGAAATCCGAGACAAGAACCCCACCCAGCCCTTCACCGTGAGTGCTGTTGTGCGAGAGTGCACGTATTTATTCAGCCTGATTGTGAGTGTGCACGTCTTAGTGTTGGTGCTGTCATCATAAGGGTAGGAAAACCGATTTATGCGTTTGGTTGCACGCACGCACGTGTGTGTGTGTGTGTGTGTGTGTGTGTGTGTCCGCAGCTTGTCTCGCATACTACCGGCACAGTTATGACTGTATAATCAAGAACATTTCGTGGTGATTTAAAACCTTTGAAAAATGTTTGTTCTCGCTACCGCTGCTCCCTCTCTTCATTTACTCTTTCGCTGGCTTGACCAACACTGCTCTATGTCGCTGCCCGATCTAAGTCAACATGCACGACTCACACCTATGGCTGACTTGGATCCTGGTTAAAAGTTATTAAATGTATTTTAATAATCCACAAAATGCAAAAGTTATAAAGGAACAACTTCCTCAAAAAAGAAGTGTCGCAACCACACTTAACCAGGACCTGTTTAATGTGGGATTTCAGAATCAGAATCAGAATACTTTATTCATCCCCGAGGGGAAATTGAGTTCTATTACAGACACTCACACTCTAATAACTAAAAACTAACAAGATACAAGATAAGAAAATAGAAATAGAAATAAGAACAAAATATATCAACAAGCATGGTGCACCTAACACCCTATCTATACTGTACTACCGCAGCACACAACAAGCAGCACAAACACAACTCGACAGGGCCAATCCAATGACCATTATCTCAGAGTGTCTGACAGTCTGAGTCTGATTTCTCCCCTTCCCCGGTTGCTGGGTCGGCGGGGACGTTGTCAGCTCGGTGGTACAGCTTCCCGATGACTCCTAGTTTGTGCTCCAGTGGATGATGAGAGTCAAACCTTAAGTACTGATCAGTATGTGTTGGTTTATGGTAAACAACAATCAGATGTCCCCCATCACCAATTGCAATTTCACAGTCTAAGAAGGCTAACCTGTCATTTTTCACATCCTCCCTGGTGAACTTGATGTGGCTGTCCACAGAGTTAATGTGGTCGGTGAATTGTGAGACATCCTGAGATTTAATTTTAAACCAGGTGTCGTCCACAAATCTGAACCAATGGCTAGGTGGTGTCCCTGGATAGGGCATCAGAGCCCTCTTTTCCACTTCCTCCATATACAAGTTGGTCACGACAGGTGAGACTGGGGAACCCAGTACAAGAACTCTGTACAAGATCCAAACTTTCTTGTTGTGCGTCGTCTGTCATTTTGATCTGCTGCCCAATCAGCATCAGTATATGCTACAAGTTTGAGTTTTTCCCTCTCTGTTCTTGTAACACAACTCCTGGTCTATTGTACCCATCAAGTAGTGCCTCAACACGTGTTTGGAAGTTATCCAGTTTTGTCCCTTTGGCTCTGATAGGTATTGTGACAGATGGCTGACAATCCAACTTAGATCAGCTCTTGTACATGTCATTACATACATCAAGCTGCCTATCACTTCATGACATCATTTTGGATCAACAGGTTCACCAGCACCATCAAAGTTTGGTTTCTGTTCACATGGGGTTTAGCCTTGTCTTACAACCTCTCCAGCATTTTTTGTTTTGCACTTTTTTTGATTCATTCGTATTTCTCTTTCTCTCTGTGTAAAATCAATGCCTAGGAAATTTTGAAGAATTTTGCCTTCAACATTTCTTTCACACCATGGAGTGAATCACTGTCTCTTGCTGTGATAATTTGATCATTGATCCAGTTTTTCGGAATTATCCTTTCATTTTCAGCTTGTTTGCTGTAAACACAATGGTCTGCTGGGTTCTGTGCAAAACCATTTTCCCTTAGATGATTATACACCATTCTGCTCAGGTTCCTTCCTGATTGTTTCATACCATACAGTGACTTGTTCAGTTTGCAGACTAGCACCTGTGTCTGACTTGACTTCAAATCCTTACGGTTGCTCCATGTACATGCACCTCACAATCAATTGGAGCATGTAGATATGCTGTTTTAACATCCATCTGGGGTAAGTATAAGTCATATTGAGAAAAAGTCTCTGACTATAAGCCTTTGCAACATATCTGGCCTTGAATGTTTCTGTCTCATTTGAATCCTCTTTAACCGCATATACCCATCTAGACCCCCCCCCCACTACATTATTGCCCTCAGGCATTGTGGGCAATGTGAATGTATAATTTTCCCTAAGGGAATCAATTTCCAGCGGCACAGTGGTGCAGTGGTTAGCACAGTCGCCTCACAGCAAGAAGGTACTGGGTTCGAGCCCCGGGGTAGTCCAACCTTGGGGATCGTCCCAGGTCATCCTCTGTGTGGAGTTTGCATGTTCTCCCCGTGTCTGTGTGGGTTGCCTCCGGGTGCTCCGGTTTCCTCCCCCAGTCCAAAAACATGTCGGTCAGATGAATTGGCCATGCTAAATTGTCCCTAGGTTTGAGTGTGTGGGGGGGGGGGGCTGTGATGGACTGGTGGCCTGTACAGAGTGTCTCCCCACCTGCTGCCCAGTGACTGCTGGCGTAGGCTGCAGCATCCCTGCAACCCTGAGAACAGGATAAGCAGCTTTGATAATGGATGGATGGATGGACGGAATCAGTTTCCTCCTTTGTAGCACAAGTCCAAATATCTGACTTTGATGAACTCATGGCTTCCTTGAAGGTTTGTGGGACATTACACATCACTCTGTAGCAGTAATCAACATTGGCTGCTCATCTGGTCATCAAACTCCACTTTACATTGTCATTTATGGTACTGGGGGGGTTTCCTCTCTCTGTTGGGATAACATATACTATGACTATTTTTTCTCCCTGTCCTGTCTGAGTGTCTTTGTCACTCTGAAGTGTCAATTTGAGGCTCTTGTGTCTCTTTCGAACTTTGATCAGCATTCTTGGCTTCTGGCATGGGGGACACAAATCTCTTCCCATAAAGATCATCATCACTCTTTTCCAGATCAGTCTGAGTTTGGCATTTGACTGCACTTTTTGTAACAGACTTAACTAATCTGTGTTTAAGGACTCTTCCTGTGTCTGGGCAGTAGACTAGGTATGATCGGCTGTTTTTTTCATACCCAACAAAAATCCCCTTTTCACATTCTAACCTTTTCTTGTCCTGTTGCATATGCATAGCAGACTGATCCAAACACCTTCATGTTTGAAAGATTAGACTTCCTCCCCATCAACAAGTAGTGTGGAGTCTGTCCTACACGTCTGTTGTAGCACCTGTTGCATATTACTGCAGCAGTCATTATGGCATATGTCCACAACTTCTTTGATAAGTTGCTCTCAGGTAGAATGCATCTTGCCTTTTCAAACAGTGTTCTCCAATTTCTCTCAGCCGTCCCGTCTTGATGGGGTGCTGAAGTCTCATGTCTTCTGGCATTCTTGCTGAGCAGTGACTGGAAGTCTTCTGTTGTGAACTCTGCCATTATCTGACCTGATACACTTGATTTTCTCATAAGGGGCCAAGTCAGCACTGAACTTTTCAGCGGCTTTGACAGTAGCGCTCTTTGCTTTCAGCAAGTACACAAAAACTGCCCCTGAATAATTATCAGTAAATGCCAGCGTGTATCCAAACTCATCTTTTGCCTCTGGCGCTATAGGGCCAGCTAAATCAGTGTGTACAAGCTCAAGTGCTGATTTTGCTCTTTCGTCAGGCTCTTGGTTTCTATTCTGAGAAAAATTTCCTTTTGTGCAGACTTCACAGTTTAGTCTAGACTTATCAAGCTTACCCTTGATTTTCATTCCCTCTGCTACAGTCTCCTACTGTGACATATCATCATAGTTAGTGACCAAAAATTTCGTGCCATGTTTCATAACACCCATGACATCCTTTGTAATTTTCATCATTTACAGTGTCTAGATAGTAAAGTTTTTCATATTCTTTGGGGTTGAACTTGGTACCGTTCTTGTGGATGAGCGGGTCACATCCTTGTTGAAAGTTGATTGAAGCTCTCTGTTGGCCGTCGCTGCTTTGAAAGAGAAAATGTCCTGTGGATACGACGGTATTGTACATCGCCTTCATCGGCATTGTTTTCACCCGATGATCCTCACAATCTTTCAGGCATCACCTCTCCTCAACGCGACACTGCTCATCCCTGTTCTGTCAGCCAACTCCAGGAAGTGCTTTTGTGACTGGAAAGTCTCGTCAAACTCCTTAAACCTCTTGATTTCTGTGATTATATGTGACAGTGCTCCCGTATCAACCATCAGCCCTTTCTGTTTCAGTCCACGAACCTGGCAGTCACCTTATTTTGAATGCAAATGTGTGGTCTTCAGCATTGGTTGCTTGTTTTACGGTGTCTCTCCTTTTTCACTTTAAATTTGCATCTTCATGAGTGGAGCTCTTGCAAAAACCGCACTGCTGTCTCTTTTCTCTACACTTGCCAGTGCATTCCCGGGCCTTATGCCCTTTCTGGCCAGAGTTGTAGCAGGTAATCTCTGAGCCCTCTGTCTCGCCCCCTTACCCAGCCGCTTGCTTTCATCACATTGTCATCAGTCGAGTTGGCGTTAAACTTCTCAGTGCTCTCATAGCTCCTCAACTTGGTCTTGAACTCACCAAAAGCTATCTTCTCATCACCCTGTGTGTTGTGTGGATGGCAAATGGCTTGAATTATTCAGGCAAACCTTAAAAAAAAAAATCATTGTGCATCCGGGTGATGTGGTGGTCTAGTCCATTGCCTACCAACACGGGGGGTCGCCGGTTCGAATCCTTGTGTTACCTCCGGCTTGGTTGAGCATCCCTACAGACACAGTTGGCCATGTCTGCGGGTGGGAAGCTGGATGTGGGTATGTGTCCTGGTCACTGCAATAGTGCCTCCTCTGGTCGGTCAGGGCGCTTATTCAGGGGGGAGGGGGAACTGGGGGGAGTAGTGTGATCCTCCCACGTGCTACATCCCCCTGGTGAAACTCCTCACTGTCAGGTGAAAAGAAGTGGTTGGTGGCTCCACATGTACGGGAGGAGGCATGTGGTAGTCTGCAGCCCTCCCCGGATTGGCAGAAGGGGTGGAGCAGTCACCGGGACGGCTTAGGGAGCAGGGTGATTGGCCAGGTACAATTGGGGAGAAAAGGGGGGGGTCATTGCAATCAACAGCCAATCGCTTAGTCTCCAGCGCATTTCTCAGTGCTGTAATAGCCGTCTGTGTACGAGTGATATAGTCTGTAATGCTCTCGTTGGTGGCTTTCTGGAGAGTTGTTAGCTCTGTGTGGAGGCTTATCACATGTGGCTTCCCTTTAACTGCACAGTGCTCTTTCAATATCTGCAACGCTTTTCTCTCATCGGCTGCTGCTTCTCTCATAATCAGGGAAAAGATTTTGTCATCCAAAAACTATATCAATTCAGCATAGGCTTCTTCATTTTTCTTGGCATCCTCCTCCTCCTCTTCCTCATTAGGCCCTGGCTCGTTCAGTATGGTCAGTCCCCTTTAGCCCTAGCAAACGCAGATGGCCCAAGAACTTTGTTTCCCAATTCTTTTCATCTTCGTTTAAGCATAACTGGTGCCATTGGCTTCCAAGTTCCCTTTTGGGTCCATAATCTGTTGGCGCTGCCATAATAAATCCATCATCATTGTCATCATCCATAATCATTATGGTGTGGGAAGATGGCGGCGCGAACTCACATTTGCAGCGGCCTCACCCAGTTCCGTGGTGGGAAGATGGCAGCGCGAATTCACATTTGCAGTGGCCTCACCCAGTACCATCGATACAGTGTCTTTGTCCATGTATGCGTCTAAATTTTTGTCTTCGTTTATTGGCTGGGAGAGCTGGTGCTGGATCGGCTACAAGAGCTTGGTCTGCTGCACTGTGGGCCCAGGGACCGTGGCCTTGCCCAGAGCTGTACCTGAGGAGGTAACACCAAGGGCGGTCTGACAGGACGCGGAAGCGGGGCAGGTTAAGCTAACTGCTCGCTCATGCAGACCAGCAATTCCGATAAAACCGAGGGTGGTCTGGCGGCCGCCTCACCTGGCGTTGACTGTGTTTTTGATGTCGTCGTGTGGAGTGCAGGGAGGTGTGTCAAGGGTGTCTGGCTGGGAGAGCTGGTGCTGGATCAGCTGGGAGGGCTTGGTCTGCTTCGTCCAATTGCCACAGGGACCACATCCCCTGCCTGGAGCTGCGCCCGAGGAGGAAACACGCAGGGCGGCCTGACAGGATGAGTAATCGGGCAGGCTAGGCTAACTGCTGGCCCATGCAGACCGGCAGTTCCAACAATCATCCTGGCTGGCATGTGTTCCCTTGGACAGTGATTATTATTATTTTTTATTTTTTTGATATATGTGTTAGAGTATGTGTTCTTGTAGTTCTTGAATGTGTTTTTGTATGTTGCACTGCTGTGGGCTGGGGGAAACGGCATTTCATTTCACTTCATGTGCGCAAGTACATGAGGTGAAATGACAAATTAAGTGTTCCTGATTCCTGATAAGAGTAGAAAAACCAGTTTAATTACCCATATTTCACAGGGGAATAATCACACGTGCTCATCGGTGTTGCTTGAATCGGAACATAGGGTTTTTTTTATTATTATTTTATTTGCATGTGCTCATTTGTACATCTCTCACAGGTCATGATGTCAGTGTAAGCGCACCCCTTGACAACATCTTATCCTCTAAGTTAACACTTAAGCATGGATTTGTGTATTTCCTTGTGAAGGCCTCTGTGTTTGCGTTTGCCGCGGTGTGTTTATTTATCCGTTTGCCTGTCTTCAATTACATGTACTATACACAGAGTTCACACAGTCATCAAAAACCTGGAAAGGTAACAACAGAAAAGTATAATTTTGCAACCGTTTTGGAAAAGTAGTGGAAATCTGAGTAAAATAACATCAATTCTGTTTACGAGTAGCCAATTAAAGAAAGATAGAAATAACAGTGGTTGCATTCATTGCAGTAGGGCTTTAAGATTTCCATCATGTGTGTGCATGCAACCATTCTTCCCAGTATGCTACCATGTGCCTCTGCTGGGTAGCCTTCATAACAGTTAGCTAGCTAGCATGTTGACATTATAGCAGGCAAGTACAGCTTTAACAATCAGTTGCTCCAAATGGAAAAGTACAAAATATGGCTTGTAAAAGTTGTTGATGGTTGAGAGGCTCATATGTAATTTTAGAAATACAGTTTCACTCTTACTTATATATAATATATAATATATATAATATTAACACAACACAACTTTTCAGTGGCAATTCTACGAAATTAATTTCTGGAAAAGTCACTGAAAACCTTTGCTGAAAACGTGTATGAAGTCCTTGTACAGTATTTGTGTGAATTAAATAGTAATGAAACAGTTTTTTCACATCCTGATTCCTTCCATTCTAAGGATGGGGAGTGAAAGGAACGGGGTGGGGAGAAGGTCGCAGTGTTGCAGCGACTCATCCTATTTTTGCCACTTTTTTCTGGTCGTGTCAAATTTCTTTGCACTTAACATTATCACATTACCAAATCCATTCAAAATGGCTGTGCAGTCTCATCTCGTATTGTTGAAGGTGGCAATAATTCCCAATCGTCTTCGCATACCAACAATGTCATAGCCCCAAAAAGTTTAACTCAAGTACTTCCGTAAAGGCCTCTCTCTCTCCCACTGTACCTTCTTTCCAAATCCCTTTGTAGATTCTGTACGGTAAAGGCCAGTCTGTAGAGGTAGATGGGAAGCAGACGCAGAAGCTGATCAGTGGCCTGGAACCAGACACCCAATACTCCTTCCTGCTCACCAACCGGGCCAACAGCGCTGGCGGGCTGCAGCACCGGGTCACTGCCACCACCGCCCCTGACATCCTGAAAACCAAACCCACCCTGGTGGGGAAGACCAATGCCGATGGCATGGTGACTGTGCAGCTACCGTCTGCACAAACCACAGCTAAAGTCAGGTAGGAAAAAAAGAGGTGAAGGCAACAGAATGAGGGAACATGGGAGCAATAAAGAATGAAGAGAAAGGATGGATGAGTGAAAGAACTTAGGGAACGATACAGACAGATGACAAATTAAAGGAAAAACCTGAATGCTTGACCCCTACACTGAGGGGGGGGGGGGTAGGGTTGGGCATTTCCCCGGCATGGTTTGGGTCCACTTGTCCCCTTAGAGGGAAGGGTCACTGCAAATCAATAAAAAGTTATTTTGAGTGATCACCTTTATCCTACAATGAAATATTTCTACCCTGATGGGATACCACCATCATCAAAACACCAAATGAGGGAATGTCTTTTGGAAGAATGGTGTTCATCTCTCCAGTAGAGTTCAGAGACTTGTAGACTCTATGACAAGGAGCACTGAAGCTGTTCTGGAGGCTCGTAGTGGCCCAACACCTTACTAAGACACTTAATGTTAGTTTATCCTTTAATTTGTCACCCTTATGTATGTTGGTTGTGTGACAAGAACATGCATTTATTTCAAAGAATAGATGATTATTTGCCTTTTTGCTAACAACACATAACACAATGGGTTGTCCTTTGATTGAGTTTTTGGGGGACTTTGTCAAACTATTTCACTGTCGTGTGGGATGCTTTCACCATTTTCACTGTCTATGTGTCACTCTGAGGGGGTTTGCCCAGGAGGGTGGCAGATAGCTCCTCCATTAGAAGCACATACCAGGTCATTTGAGTTGCTGTTTCTCACAAGGAATCACATCCAGTTAATAAGAGATAGATGCATCTAGAAAAGTTAGTTCCTGAACCATTGCCTGAGGTGAGTTTTCATCACTACAAGGGAGGCACCTTGATACTGTTAAACCTGAAGAATTTACAGTGAACTTCACCAGCGAAAAGCAATATATTGATTAAGAGTCAATGCACAGCTCATCTGGGGAAAATTTGCAAAATAGAGTCCGGTTAGCGTAGCGGTCTATTCCCTTGCCTACCAACATGGGGATCACCAGTTCGAATCCCCATGTTACCTCTGGCTTGGTCGGGCATCCCTACAGACACAATTGGACTTGTTTGCGGGTGGGAAGCTGGATGTGGGTATGTGCCCTGGTCACTGCACTAGCATCTCCTCTGGTCGGTCAGGGCGCCTGTTTGGGGGGGAGGGGGAACTGGGGGGAATAGCGTGATTCTCCCATGCGCTACATCCCCCTGGCGAAACTCCTGTCAGGTGAAAAGAAGCGGCTGGCGACTCCACGTGTCGGAGGAGGCATGTGGTAGTCTGCAGCCCTTCCCCGATCAGCAGAGGGGGTGGAGCAGCAAGCGACCGGAACAGCTTGGAAGGGTGGGGTAATTGGCCAGATACAACTGGGGAGAAAAAGGGAGAAAAAAGCCACAAAAAAAAAATTTTTTTTTTGTAAAATAGGCATATCAGTATAAAAAACAAAATTTGTAAAAATCTGTAAATTGTCATCTACAGCCCAACAGTGTAATTTGACAATTAAATATTAGAATATATAATTAGATTTGTGTTAATGTCTGCATATAACTTAGATTATTATTTGATGCATCAATAAGTTTTACTCTAATTAGTTCATGAACAAACACTGAGTCAGGCCATACATGCTTCGTACCTGGCTCCTTATTTGTGAAGGTGCACAGGTACATATGGGCAGCAGTTAATTTTATTAATAGTCTCAAAATGGGTCAAAGCAACTCATACTAAAGTAATATATTAATGACAACATCCCTCATAGACTAATCTTTAAGAAGCTCAGCTGTCAGTGCCCTGATCCTTCATTTCCTCATTTAGTGTCTAGTTTGTGCCCATATTTCTCCTTGTGTATCTCTTGTGTCAGCAGGGGTTATTATGTGGTGGTTGTGCCGCTGAAGAAGCAGCGAGGAGGGAAGTTCCTGAATCCCTGGGAGGATCCCGACCAGATGAACATGGACGATGTGAGTCAGGCCGGAGATTAGTGCTTGATAATAAAAGACAAATAAAAGCAATTTGGTGAAGGAAAGCAATAGAGATTATGATGATGATGGTAATAATGTAAAAGACTCCATTTAGGGAAGATATAGAGAAAATGATGAGGTAAGATAGGTGATAATATTCCTTCGTTGTGGTTTATCAACGTCCAAAGATGTTTAATGCTCAGCATTGCAGTCTTGCCGTCTGCCAAAATGTAATAAAATCGTAAAATTGTGGGGAAATCAATAGCAGTGTAAATGACTGCAAATCACAAATAGATAATAAGTGGCAAAATGATTTAAGGTTCACCTTGGAGCCACAGCCCTGCAAACTTGCATGGGAGCAACTGAGCATAAGCAAGTCTCCCACACGTCAGTCGCATTATGCGCTGATGTCCACTGACGTGGTTCTTGTAACTTTGGCTTGATACTATTTACATTTTGCCTGGAGTTATGGGTGGATATATGTCAACATGTCCAAGTCACACAGGCAAAGAAAACTGTCAAGCCTATCATGTGTTTTTACATGGGGATCGCCGATTCGAATCAACGTCTTACCTCCGGCTTGGTCGGGCGTCCCTACAAACACAATTGGCCGTGTCTTCGGGTGGGAAGCCGGATGTGGGTATGTGTCCTGGTCGCTGCACTAGCGCCTCCTCTGGTAGGTCGGGGCACCTGTTCGGGAGGGAGTGGGAACTGGGGGGAATAGTGTGATCCTCCCACGCACTACGTCCTCCTGGTGAAACTCCTCACTGTCAGGTGAAACGAAGCGGCTGGCGACTCCACATGTATCGGAGGAGGCATGTGGTAGTCTGCAGCCCTCCCCGGATCAGCAGAGGGGGTGGAGCAGCGACCAAGACAGCTCAGAAGAGTGGGGTAATTGGCCGGATACAACTGGGGAGGGAAAGGGGGGGGATCAAAATAAATAAATTAAAAAAAAACAGTATCCATGAGAAAACTAATTTTTCAATCCAGACTGTGCTGTCGTGTGCCATTTTCTATAGTCTTCATCTCACCAATGAATTTACCAAAATAATCAGGTGTGAAATATGAGTTTGAACAGCGATTTGATGATGCTCACAAACTCACTGTGCAAATGTGGCAGCCATTCAACTGATAAACAGCTTGGTGATGGAGGAACTTGAACATTTCTGGGCACCACGGGCTGTTTGGGCTTTTAGTCTTTCTTATGACGGGCCTTTCATGCTCCACTTTTGTTTTCCAACTTGATCAACATCAGTATGAAGAGCGTAACCCACACTCACACACCACCCCTTCCTTCTTCCCCTACTCTCTCAACCCTTTCATCCTCTCTATCTGACCTCTATTTCGCTTCCCCCTTTCTTTGGTCTGCATTTCTTTCCCTCCTCCCTGTCCTTACCTCACCCCCCCCTTCCCCCCCAGCTCTTGAAAGAGATCAACAGGACCAGTGTCAGTCGTGCCCTTCGCATCCGCAGACAAGCCGGCCAATCAGACCTCCGGGCCTACGTCACTGCTCATTTTAAGACCCTCCCCCTGGAGTTCACGCTGGGTGATGGTCGTAACTATGGCGACTTCCGCAACCGGCCCCTCCAAAATGGCCAGGAGTACGTTTTCTTTGTGCTGGCGCTGCTCGACCTGTCGGAGAATGTGAGTGGAGACACAGACATGCTCACACACACACACACATATGCATATGCATGTTTATCTCTCCCTAATACCTCTTTATACCCCCTTTTCCATTCATAGATAATACACATGCTAAAGGATTACAGTGTAAACCTCTTAACCACAGTAAATACATATATACATATTGTACATCTTACCTTACATGCAACCCTTACACCCCTGCAAACAATCTTACACATGCATACGGGCTCATGTAGAAACCAATACTTGCCAATCGCTGGTTTGAATCCCCGTGTTACCTACGGCTTGGTTGGTTGTCCCTACAGACAATATTGGTGATGTCTGTGGTTGGGAAGCCGGCTGTGGGTATGTGTCCTGGTTGCTGCACTAGCACCTCCTCTGGTCGGTCGGGGGTGCCTGTTCGGGGGGGGGGGGGGGCTGGGGGGAATAGCGTGATCCTCCCACGCGCTACATCCCCCTGGCGAAACTCCTCACTGTCAGGTTGAAAAGAAACTGCTGGTGACTCCACATGTATCAGAGCAGACATGTGGTGGTCTGTAGCCCTCCCCAGCTCAGCAAAGGGGGGTGGAGCAGAGATCAGGACGGCTTAGAAGAGTGGGGTAATTGACCGGGTACAATTGGGGGAGAAAAAGGGGGAAAAGAAACCAATACTTGCTCAAACATACTGAAACCAAAACTCATAACCCACCCGTGTCTTTCTCCAGACAATGTTTGCCACCAGCCCCTACTCTGACCCCGTCACTTCCTCAGACGTGGACCCTCAGCCAATCGTGGACGAGGAGGAAGGGCTGCTGTGGGTGGTGGGGCCTGTTCTGGCCGTCATCTTCATTGTGTGCATTGTCATAGCCATACTCCTCTTCAAAAGGTAAGGCCACGGTGACGGAGGTTCGATAAGAGGGGGATTTGTTGGCGGGGAGGGATGAGAGAGGAACGAGGATGACTCGGTGAGCATCTTCTAGCTTTGCAGAGGGAGAGAGAAAGATGTTTGTGAAGGAAACTGTAACACTTAACTGCGTAATTTGAGTCGAGGGAAAAGATTCAGCCTCGCTTTTGTCCTTGATGCTTTGAGATTCTAATGTTTTCCATCTCTATTTCTCGCTCCGTCTGCTCCTTTTTGTGGTTGGATCCAGCAAACCTGACAGGTAAACAACCTCTAGATAATACCATCTCCATTAGCTAGCAGTTACACTACAATAGCTTCACACAGAAAGTTGTTGCCACTAACAGTTTTACAAAGCAAAATACTGAAACACGCAGCCTTACTCTCACGCTTCTGTGGAGCCTGTTTGAAAAGCGGGTTAACGACGGCAAATATGAGCGCCCCGCCACAACAACAACAACAACAACAGCGGCAGCAGCAGCAGAGTGGTGGGGGAGGATGCTGGTAATGTTTGTGTTTTTGTGTTGTTCTAGGAAACGGGCAGAGGCGGAGGGCAGGAAGGGCAGTTTCCCCTGTAGCAAAGCCATGTCCTCCCACCACCCCACCGACCCTGTGGAGCTACGCAGGATCAACTTCCAGACCCCAGGTAGGCTATTGTGTACACATGCAAACACATGACCACACATGCACACACACACACACACACACTAAATTGGTTTGTCTTGATCAGGTTATAGATTCATTCTGGTGTTGTCTCCCTTTTCAGCCTACCGTGTATCAGTCTACCGTGGTTATCGGCGTTTGCCAAGTCAGTTGACCTCAGTCCCCCTCGATCCTCTCCTCTGTCTGCTGCCATGGTCTTCTTACCCCATAATTCATTTCTTTCGTCTTTGTCTCTCTTGCTTCTTTGTTCCTTTCTTTCCTTTGTTCTCTTTTCCTCTCTCTTTCTGTTTCATCCTCTTCTCCACTGACAGGCTACCAGGCTTACTGCCCGCCATAAAATCATTATTCCATACCATATGGAACAAAGCTACGTATAATACCAACGTAACCTTACATCAAAATGCTTCTGCGGTCATCTACCAACACAGGGATCGCAAGTTCGAGTCCCCATGTTACCTCCGGCTTGGTCGGGCGTCCCTACAGACAGATACAATTGGCCGTGTCTGCGGGTGCAAAGTTGGATGTGGGTGTGTGTCCTGGTTGCTGCATTAGCGCCTCCTCTGGTCGGTTGGGACGCCTGTTTGGGGGGGAGGGGGAACTGGGGGGAATAGCGTTATCCTCCCATGTGCTACATCTCCCTGGTGAAACCCCTCACTGTCAGGTGAAAAGAAGCGGCTGCCGACTCCACATGTATCAGAGGAGGCCATGTGGTAGTCTGCAGTCCTCCCCGGATCGGCAGAGGGGGTGGAGCAGCGACCGGGGCGGCTTGGAAGAATGGGGTAATTAGCTGGATACAATTGAGGAGAAAAGGGGGGTGGGGGTTTCAAAAAAAAAAAAAGCTTCTGCAGTCATAAAATGCTCAAATATTAAGTCCCGACTCCGCCGAGTCCTGAGTCCAACAGTCCACCCAATGACTGCTGGGATAGGCTCCAGCATCCCCGTGACCCTGAGAGCAGGATCAGCGGTCTGGATAATTAGGTCCTGAATGTTTTAACTGTCTAACTGTGTTTGTACTGTACTGTGTTATGGTCTGTTTTTTTTTTAATCCACATCGGCAGTGGGCCTATACTGTGAGGCCGTGGTTATTGTGCCTCAGTAACATTCACAACGCCTGTGTTATTCCTTCCATCTGCCCGGGGAGAAAATGGTCACTTAACAAGAGACACGTTTCCATTTGCTTTCCTCCACCGCTCATGGACAGAAACACTAAACAACACCTCCGCCGAGAATCCTAACTCCTAACATCGCTCCCCGCGAAAGAGTTCAGTTGTGCGCAAATCAAAATGGCCCCTTTTTCTCTCGCTCTCTGCTCGACAGGCATGGCAAGCCACCCGCCCGTGCCCATCTCGGAGCTGGCGGATCACATTGAGCGCCTGAAGGCAAACGACAACCTCAAGTTCTCCCAAGAGTATGAGGTAACAAGGGCAGATTCACCCTCACCTTCTGAGTATTCAGTGAATTTAATCTAGTTTTTGTCGTGTTGTCATAAATACAAACTACTGTTTTGCTTTTTTTCCCAGTGTCAATAAATAGCTTACGTTTTTCTATATTCTGTAGACAGGACTCAAATGATCACTTCAGTTAACCAAACACATTTTCTGCACTCGCTCTCTTTATCGCCATACTGTCATATCATTCATACATACTGTATGTGAGTGTCTCTATTCAGTAAGAACTCCCAGTTGGGGAAATTGAAATTGCAAGCTCAGACAATTTGCCCCAAGCCAGATGGTTATCAAGCCCCCATTTACAATCTGCTGGAGGAAGAGCATCACAGAGGAGGAACAGACAACGATATAAAGAGAGAGTGTCGGGGAGCAGCGATAGGGAGAAGAAGTGTTCTCTGCAGAAAAGAAGGAAATAAGACTCAACTTTTGGCTCATATGGTGTGGAAAATTAAAAAAAATGCATCTGCTTGAAGATAATGGTGGTGCCGGTGCTTGTTTGCAATAAACGGTGGAGCTAAGGAAGCTGCAGCAACGCAAAACAACAGTAGAAGTGTTTTCTATCATGCTGGGTGTGAAGCAAACGCTACTACAATGAGCTCTGCAGAGAGCTATTAGCGGGGCAAAAAAAATTTTTTTTCCTTCACAAATCTGTTACACCAGCAGCCTCTGGGTAAAGAGTTCTGAGGAGACAGCAGGCTGTAATTGGCTACCAAAAGAGAGAGAGAGAGAGAGAGAGAGAGAGAGAGAGAGAGAGAGAGAGAGAGAGAGAGAGAGAGAGAGACATATTTTGCGTGTGACAGGGATGGATATATAAAGGAAGAGAGAAATAGAACGTGACAGACACAATATGGAAAGACTGTAAGGATGTTTTGGGGGGACGGGGGAGCGAACGGATCAGAACCATATGTAATTGTGGTGTGAGTTAGAACCAGTCTGTCAAACCACACATTCTCTATGCATGACTGTGTGCTTTGTTCAGTACTGAGGCCTTAACGAGGGAATGAGAGAGATGGAGTGATGGATGAAGGGGGAGTCGAGAGAGAGAGAGAGAGAGTGAGAGGGAGCAAGAGAGAGGGAGAGCGTGAAAGAGAGGGGCCAAGAGAGAGAAGTAATGATTGCGGTGTTATAATCAGACACACACATACAGACATGCACACTTGACACTTGAACACACAAACTCATATATATACACATAGTACGTATTTTGTGTATATACACATACACAAGGAAACACACACACACACTTACACGCACATTTCATTCAGCCCACTCCCCTCCATTTTTCCCCATCCTGACCATAATTATGTGTCATAAAATATTCAGAATTGCTAAATTGCTCTGGTTTTCTCTTTCTTCCCCGCTCTTCCGTCACAGCCCCATAATGACCTCATGTCTGCCTCTTCCAACTAGCAGCAATAGTTGCACTGTAATTACCCTCCAGGAACTTAATGTGTTGGTCTAACACAAGCATCCTGCCGCTCCCAGAAGAATTTTTCTCATTTTCATCATCTTTCCTCACCAGCCCGGCTCTCTGCCAGACGTCTCCATAACACTGTCCCCCCCCCCCCCCATTTGAATAGGAAAAGAATCGTTACCCAAGTATGTTGCCCGTGTTCTAGCCCAGATTAATACTGCGTTAATCGTCGACTGGAATCTCGTTTTTAATAGTATTGTTTTGCAAGAGCAAGCTGGGGCAATAAACGTGGGCAGGGATGTAGGATATTGCCCATTTCTTCCCTAACTAGAAAGCTATTGTTATGTTAGCCTTAGGAAAGACTTAGAGAGCTTACAGTATAACATTAAGTTACTTCTTATCTTCTGCAAAGCAGAGAAATGCATTAAGAATGAGACAGTGTGTCCAGTAGCCATACCGAATACTTCCTGCTCTAACATTATTGTTCATGTTTGAAATGCACAGTGGTACACAAAGGTTGTTGGTTCCAAACTTCTTAGAAGGGTCAACATTCTTCTGACTGCAACATAACAGACATTTAAAGTCAGTGTTTAAAACCAAAAAGAAATATATCATATAGGTGTACAGTTGAAAATGAACTCTTGCGTCCGGGTAACAAAGCGGTCTATTCCGTTGCCTAGCAACACGGGGGTCGCCGATTCGAATCCCCGTGTTACCTCCGGCTTGGTCGGGTGTCCCTACAGACGCAATTGGCTGTGTCTGCAGGTGGGAAGCCGGATGTGGGTATGTGTCCTGGTTGCTGCACTAGCGCCTCCTCTGGTGGGTCGGGGTGCCTGTTCAGGGGGGAGAGGGAACTGGGGGGTGCTACATCCCCCTGGTGAAACTCCTCACTGTCAGGTGAAAAGGAGCGGCTGGCAACTCCACATGTGTCGGAGGAGGCATGTGGTAGTCTGCAGCCCTCCTCAGATCAGCAGAGGGGTTGGAGCAGCGACCAGGATGGCTCGGAAGAGTGGGGTACAATTGGGAGAAAAAGGGGGGGAAATCCCCCCCCCAAAAAAAGAACTCTTGAGCTAAATTAAAATTCAAACAAAATCAAAAATCAACCTTTTTTTTAAATATTAACTAAAATATGTACATGCCATCTTATAATTAGGTTACCTTCAATTCAATTCAATTCAATTCATGGTACTAAGATAATCCTGCAAAGCTATCTGCAGCATTTATAGAATTTTGATCCTTTGATTTGGTCTTTGTCCCCATGTGGCCTGTTTTACTGACCCGTAACTTGTTTTTTGTAGTCCATTGACCCCGGCCAGCAGTTTACTTGGGAGAACTCCAACCTGGAGGTCAACAAGCCAAAGAACCGTTATGCAAATGTCATCGCCTATGACCACTCCAGGGTCATACTCTCCAGCATTGAGGGTAAGACACGTGTGTGTGTGTGCATGTTCGCATGCATGTGTAAGAAAGAGAGAGGAAGAAGAAAGAGAGAGCGAAAAATAATCAGGTGCCATTTTAGACGATGCAAAAATCCCACATGTGCATGACTAGGCTCGCTAGCCCTTGGGTAACGGGGCGGACCCTTTAGTTGACTGGTTAGCGCAGTCGACTGTGGTCTGGGCTCTCCGGGTTCGATTCCCAGCTGCCCCTGAATTCGCTACAATGGTGTCAAAAGTGGGATGGTGAGACCGCGAGGCCATCGGAAGCACGTGCACCCAGAGGTGTGACAGAGCTGATATGCTGAAGCGCGGGGACGCACTTCCCGAAGGAGGGGGGGGATAGTGTAACGACCACGGATGACTAGACTCGCTAGCCCTTGGCGAACAGGTCAGACTATTTAATTGACTGGTTAGCACAGACGCCCGTGGTCCGGGATATCCGGGTTCGATTCCCGGCTGCGATGGATTCACGGTTGCCCCTGAATTCACTACATTTATTCACAATTTTATGTTTCCGCGGATCCAAAAGTTGTTCCTGTTCGTGAAAAATAAAAACCGAAAACGCTGAGCCTTGTTTATTCGTTATTTATTCTCACACATTTATACGGGTAGTGCGTGTGCATGCACACGCAATGTATTTTGAACGAATTCAAGACGGCTGATAACATGCTGGATGAGAGCTTTATATTCTAAAGCTATAGTTCACAGTCAGCACATGTAGGGCACAAAGTGCCTGTGTCCGACAGATTATGTACAAGCGCAACACATTTTATTTCAGCAGTTTTTAATATTCAGTTTGTCAAGTTGTGAGTGTCGCTGTGCATTTGTGTGCACCTTTTACACACCCGTGCATGCTCCTATTGTCGAACCTCGTCAGCTGCACTGTCTCATAATTTGGCTGTTTTAATGTCAAGGCCTGCGAGACTAGAGGATATAGATTACTTTATTTCTCCGTTTGTAACTCGCATGATGAAATACTCGGGACATCACATGAGCTTTGCCTCCACTAGCTGGTCTAAAACAAGAAAACAGTGTCACTCCCGTTCTGTCTCTCCGCATGGGTTGTAAAAGCCTACTCGCCCACCTCAGCTGAGGAGGACCCGAGGCGCAGTAACTGGCGGTCTGAGTGTGAAGATGGGGAAGGAGTGGGAGGCCAAGCCCAAACAGATGTGTCTTATCTGGGCAGAGCATGTGTGAGAGAGCCCTCCACCCCCGCCTGTCCTGCAGCCGTGGCTGTTTGCCTTTCCGCCAGAGTGAAAACACATATACACTCGAGCAGTATGTCACATAAACACACATATAGGTGCATCATTGCACCTTACAGATAGGCTAACACACACTCTCACACATGTGGTTGCACCGACACACACACAAGTGCAAACAAATAAGCACCTTTAACGCCGACTTAGTTGCGCACACACGTCCATGCACGTACACTGTGCACTCACTCAGTGATGCAAACTCATCGTGGTTTTATGTGTGTTTTATCTCCTCGCTGCACAGGGCTTCTGCCGTACTCCTGTGCAATTATACTGCAGCACATCAAAGTGTTCAGCCCAGCAGTCTTCTGAAGACTGGGCTTGATAAACATATGTTAGAAGTTCTCCTTAATATATATTCCCACCTCACTTAGAGCGAAACATAAGAATGCCCCTCTGCCGTTTAAATATGCAGCATTTTTGTGTGTGTGTGTGTGTGTGCGCGTGTGGAAGACACGGTCAGTCAGGGTTTAATGGGGCTGAGTTTGCAGCTGTGCTAGTAAAATTAGCTGCTAAGAGAGAGGAGGCTGTGCTGAAAGAGTTTCTTCTGTTGTGATTCCAGTGTTTGGTCTTTCCATCTGTATCTTTTAAATATAAACTGTCCCCAGTCCGACTCGAGAGCGGTTTGTCTTCCGCTTCGGCAGAATTAGGTCATGGTTATACGCTCTGCATGCACACACACTTGTGTGTTTACATGTGTGTGTATGTGTGTGTGTGTGTGTGTGTGTTTGAGCTGTGACTCAGTGATTTTTGGGATTATGGTATTAGGCCCCAGATGAGCAGGACTGATCCTAAAATCAAACACACACAGACACTCAATCACACTAACTCACAAAC
The DNA here is from genome assembly GCF_029633865.1 of Lampris incognitus. Taxonomy (NCBI): domain Eukaryota; kingdom Metazoa; phylum Chordata; class Actinopteri; order Lampriformes; family Lampridae; genus Lampris; species Lampris incognitus. Next base: position 51,038,429 of record NC_079215.1, on the reverse strand, counting down.
CCACACACATGCACACGCACACACATACAGGCACTCATACACACATGTACACACTAACACACACACACACACACACACATATATACACAATCCCCTCCAGGACAAGCCGTATCAGCCAAGTCTTACATAGAGACAGCCCTACAGTCATATTGCAATTCAAAGCGACACATCCAGAGTATTCTCAGATTAGGCCCTTGATCGTCTTAGCATGTATTATAAAACAAGAAGGCTGAACAATCCAATACTAAAGGACACTGGGCCCTCTGAAAACATTAAGCTCCCCCACTGTAACCTCAAATGATCTTCATGCTGTACTGCTTGAATATAAACCTTCTCTCTCAGTTATAGCTGTTGAATAATCCTTGCATTTTTCCCCCCATTATGAACGAGCAGAGGAATCAGCCTCATCTGTCAAGTAAATTACACGCACAAGGGGCTGTTGTTTGTGCAGCGTTATTGTCGTCCATCATACACACCTGGATTGTGCAGCAGTCACACATCACAATCAAAGAATGGAGGGCATCCAGCATCAGCAGCAGTCACAAGCGCCTATTCATTCATCTTTTAGCTGATTTATCGCTCCGCCTCTCACACTCACACATGTTCACACACAGGGCTGTATTTTCCTCCCTCATCTTGAATAACTCCCACATCTCCCTACCATGCAGGTGTCCCTGGGAGCGACTACATCAACGCAAACTACATTGATGGCTATCGCCGTCAGAACGCTTACATCGCCACGCAGGGCCCCCTGCCTGAGACCTTCTGCGATTTCTGGAGGCTGATCTGGGAGCAGCACACAGCCAACATCGTCATGATGACCAAACTGGAGGAGAAGTCAAGGGTAAGACAGATGTGGACACAACAAGGACAAAAAAAAAGTCTTATAGAGAGTAGAAATAGGACAGGAAGAGCGGGAATGGGCAACACAAATCCTGCACCATTAGGATGACCGTCTTGGAGGAGGAAGACAGGATAAGATGCACTGGACAGCACAAGGCAGGGGAGCCTGGGAAACAGTTTGGACTGGGTTTTGGCAAAGTCCCCATGATATTATTATGAATCAATACAATTTCATTACTTTTCATGGTTTGATATACTGTATTAATTTGGTTTGGGTAGAATTAGATTGGAAAGGACAGGACAGGGTATGTTAGGATAACACTGAATGGGACAAGACAGGATCGAATAGGACAGGACAGGACAGGATTTGATAGGATAGGGCAACACAGTACAGGGTACAGTAGGGTACCGTAGGGTAGGAAGGATAAGGGAGGCTGGGTTAGATCGAGACTAGTAAAATTGGAAGTGGGTAAGATATGTTTTGATGTTACAAGACAGGGCAGATTGTAAAAGGATAGAAAAAGACATTGTAGTTTGGGTTCGATGGGGAAGAACAGGACAAACCAGGTCAGAAGTTAAGAGTACAGGACATAGCAGGGAAGAAAAGCGCAGAGCAAGCCTGGACTGGATAATACAGGACAAGACCAACATGGGGATTGCCGGTTCGAATCCACATGTTACCTCCGGCTTGGTGGGACATCCTACAGATACAATTGGCCGTGTCTGCAGGTGGAAAGCCGGGTGTGGATGTGTGTCCTGGTCACTGCACTAGCGCCTCCTCTGGTTGGTCGGGTGCCTCTTCGGGGGGGAGGGGGAACTGCGGGGAATAGTGTGATCCTCCCTTGCGCTACGTCCCCCTGGCAAAATTCCTCACTGTCAGGTGAAAAGAAGTGGCTGGCGACTCCATACGTATCGGAGGAAGCATGTAGTAGTCTGCAGCCCTCCCCCGATCGGCAGAGGGGGTGGAGCAGCGACTGGGACAGCTCGGAAGAGTGGGGGAATTGGCCAGATACAATTGGAGAGAAAAAAGGGGGGGGGTCCAAAAAGATCCATGGTCTCTAACCATGGCATATCCAATGAAAGCTTTCATACATGGAGCGCACAGTGGTAGAAAGTTAGGCACCAGTGGGATAGTACACGACGTACAGCATTGAACAGAATACAGCCAATGTAATCATCAACACCAAACAGATAAGAGCCATCCTGAGACAGAACAAGAGCAGATGAGATAGAAATATCACCAGCAATGGCAGTAGATCAGACATAACAGAGACTAGATAATAAAGTACTCGCATTAGTCGAACTGTAGTAGAATCAGCTAGGCTCAGACAAAATAGAACAGAAAAAACAAGCGTGGGACTTTAGCAGGGTGGCAATTATATTTAAACTTGAGGGCAATGAAATGCAAAATCCTTTTGCTCCGAGGCCTTTGCTGCTTAACAGAATATACACTTGAGTAAATAGTCTATGTAATGAAAATGTGATGCCAGAGTGAAATGAAAAAGTATTGCTTGAGGTCTGAATCATGAATAAGTGCTAATCAATTATGTCTAGATCCCTGTGCAGAAAATGATCCTTTCCTCTCATCAATGCTCCTTTTCCCCTAATAACATGTGCTTTGTGTTAAAGCTCTGTCTCTTTTCCCACTTGTCCAACTGTTGTGTCTGTTTGACCCTCAGATGCCCTCTTATTTCTTCTCGAAGGCAAGATCTCTCTTTCTCTCCTTTGCTAATCCCTTTTTGCAACGCAACCTCTCCACATGGTTTTCTCTTTTACCTCTTTTCCTATTGAGTGCCTTTTTTTCCTGCTTCACTCCCTTTTTTCTTTCCGCACAAAAGCCAGTGCACTGAGTGAGAATGCCAAGTTATTATCATCTCACCACATGGCACCCTCACTTACTTGATATGAAATGGGTTTTGAGTTGGGTACTGTCTCACAAAAACTGCTTGTGGAAATCACATTTTTACACATGTTTTATTACCAAGAAAAAATGTATGGAGAAGAAAAAAAAAATCCGGTAGTTCCAAGTGCAAGATCAACACAGGGTGGAACACATCTACAATAACAGCTGTGCCCGTTGCTTTTCAGAACACCTAACAGTGGCCAGTAGACTTCTGTCTCATGAAATGATTTGCTTTCACAGATTTCTGGTTTTTTTTCCTATATACTACTGCTTTACATGCGCAGCAACTTAAAATCTAAATGAGTGCTGTCCTGGGTCCTTCATCACTAAATCTACATCTTTGTGAAGGTTGCAGACTGGAGATGAGGGTATACACTGATGAGCCAAATCATTATGACCACTCACAAGTGAACCGAATAACGTTGATCATCTCCCAACAAGGGCACACGTCAAGGTCTGGGTAGATTAGATGGTTAGCGAACAATCGGTTCTCATAGTTAACATGTTGGATGAAGGAGTATCATCATTATCAGTTCCGTAACCTATGGAGGTCGTAGCAGCACAGCTGATGCCTCAACAAGCCTCTTCCACTGTTTATGGTGATTGAGTTTGGTTGAGTCGTCATTGTGTTTCAGTAGGGGGAGTACCTGGTGGTCCCTATCTCCTCTCCAGGTATGGATGGCCGTTGGTTCACAGAGGAACTCATCCGCCCTTTGACAGGTTTTGTTTTTAGTCCTGCTGGGTGTCCACACACCCTCCTCACAACAACCCAAGGGTTGAAGTGGGGGTGCCGGTTTAGTCGCCGATGACCAGACGGTTGCAGTTTAATGTCGTACCCAGAACCAGAAGGTGAAATGGGCAGAAGTAGAAACCTGAGCAACTTTGACAAGGGCCAAATTGTTATGGCCAGACGACTGGGTCAGAGCATCTCTGAAACAGCAAGGCTTGTGGAGTGCTCCTGGTCAGCAGTGGTGAGTACCTACTGACTGGTCCAAGGAGGGACAAACCACAAACTGGTGACAGGGTGTTGGGCGCCCAAGGTTCATAGATGTGCAAGGGCAACAAAGGCTATCCTGTCTCGTCTGAACCAACAGAAGGTCAACTGTGGCACACGTCATGGAAAATTTTAATGATGGTTTCGGGAAGAATGTGTCACAACACAGTGCATCACATCCTGCTGCGTATGGGGCTGCATATTCGCAGACCAGTCAGAGTGCCCATGATGACCCCTGTCTACCACCAAAAGCACCTACCATGGGCATGCGAGTGTCAGAACTGGACCTTGGAGCAGTGGAAGAAGGTGGCGTGGTCCGATGAGTCCCGTTTACTTTTAGATCACGTGGCTGGCCATGTATGTGTGTGCCATTTACCTGGGGAAGTGATGGCACCTGGATGCACTGTGGGAAGATGACAAGCTGGTTGAGGCAGTGTGATGCTCTGTTCTGCAGGGAAACCAAGGGTCCGGCCATTCATGTGGATGTCAGTTTGACACGTGCCACCTACCTAAACATCATTGCAGATCAGGTACACCCCTTCATGGCAATGGTATTTCCTGATGGCAGTGGCCTCTTTCAGCAAGATAATATGCCCTGCCACACTGCACACATTGTTCGGGAATGGTTTGAGGGACATGATGAAGTGTTTGAAGTGCTCAAGGTGTTGCCCTGGCCTACAAATTTTCCACATCTCAATCCGATCTGTGGGATGTGCTGGACCAATAAGTCCAATCCACGGCAGCTCCACCTTGCAATTTACAGGACTTGAAGGATCTGCTGCTAATGTTTTGGTGCCAGATACCACAGAACAACTTTAGGGGTCTTGTGGAGTCCATGCCTCGGTGGGTTGGCGCCGTTTTGGCAGCACACAGAGAACCCACAGCATATTAGGCAGGTGGTCATAATGCCTTGGCTCATCAGTGTATGATTTGGTGCCATTTGACCCAACTTCATGAGAATGCCACCTTAATTTATTATGAAGACACATATTGAGTATATGATACCAGTTGTGGGACTCAAACCAATTCCCTTTTCTCCTAGTACCAACCAAAATTGAACAGGATGTAGAACTCTCTATACTGTTGATTTATAAATTGATCCATATTACATTCTTCACAGCAAGTTCTCTGCCGTTGTCCCACGGAGGTTTTGGCAGCGTTTTAGCCCTCCTACGTGGATGGCCATTCCAGTCCCCAGTAGCCCCACAGTGTCTTAAAGTCCTGATGGGAAAACAACAGTTGAAAAGCTGTAATTACAGCCCTAACGTCCCGGGCCAAAACGCATAATCCCCAGTCTGGAGCAGAGGAATGCAGAGCGAGCTGAGCGGAGCTCGCTGCTGTCTTTGATGTGAGGACTGAAGGGATCAGCACATAGCATTTGGTTTGGCCTTATTCTGCCAAGGCCCTCGCCCCCTTTCCTCTCCACTTGGATTTTTCCCCTCTCCTCTGTGGTCTCTGAGGATGAGCGGAAGAACTACAAATATGTCCGCCCAATGTGCAAGAATTTGGTGCACTGCAGTGGTTAAAGCATGTTGGGATTTGGCGTGCCATGAGCATTTTAAAAAGTGATTCAGGGGTTGGGATGAAGGGCAGTGCACAGCATCAAAAATGCAAGGACTGAGCATTAAGTATCACAGGGGTTTTTGAGAACTCTGTGCCTGGTCCTCTTGAGCGCCCACCAAGCGAGGGCACACTTGGTTTCTGTCACACAAATGTCAGTATTTATGACTTTGGTTATTAAGTATTGTAAGTGATTTCAGACCATTAAGAAAGCAAGCCTTTCAGCATGCGTCTAACTATCTCACTCTCTTGGCGCACACACACACACACACACACACACACACGTTTCCATGAAACACCTTTAAGATGCACAAGGTTGTCTTCATGTAATACTTGTTTTTCAAACAAAACTGTCTTTGTTGCAACATTTCCCCCCACTTTTACAAATCTTTTGGACCTCTGCACATGCACACGCATAAATCCAAGCCCCTTCTCTCCCTCTCTTTCTCACTCTCTCTCTCTTTCACTTTCTGTTTCTCTCACCTATAACCCCCCATGTACACAAACACGTGTCTGTGTATAGAAACTGCTCTGCATCTCTCACAGTTTAGCCTCTTCTGCCCCTCCCCCCTGTAGGTGAAGTGTGACCAGTACTGGCCATCTAGGGGCACAGAGACCTTTGGCCTGATCCAAGTCACTCTGCTGGACACAGTAGAGCTGGCCACCTACTCCGTCAGGACCTTTGCCCTCTATAAGGTAGGACAGTGTGTGTGTGTGTGTGTGTGTGTGTGTGTGTGTGTGTGTGTATCTCATTCACAGTTGTGGTCTCAATAGGCTTTACATGCCCATGGTGAGAAACATATAGATATACAGTAGACAATAGGGCTGTGCGATATGACGATATATACGGTGCGATGATAGAAAATGTCTATCGTTTCATATTAAACTCTACCATTTATTTCGTTGAGTCGCAAATCACACCCTTTACAGCAATATTTTTCATCATTTGGGTGACCCTTTCCGCTCTTTGCATGTGGTCATTTTATATAAACTATTCATTGAATTTACAGAAAATGTGCAATATTGTTATCGTGATATAAATGATCTATATCGTGATATGAGCTTTTGGTAATATCGCACAGCCCTAGTAGACAAAAAAACAAAAAACAAAACCCTGTACGCAGACCCTTGATTCAGTGCTGCGTGTGTCCAATTACACATGCACATGAAGGCGTTCCTACTTACACAGGCAATATCTGTATTTTCTAGTATTTATGTGTAGATCATTTTGTGAGAGTATCTGAAAGTGCAGACACATACACAACAGCAGTGCTGCAGTGCTGTGTAATTTAGCTTTTTTGTATTGATAACAATGTGTCTTATTGTCCGTCTCCCCTAAAAGAGTGGCTCCAATGAAAAAAGAGAGGTTCGTCAGTTCCAGTTCACAGCTTGGCCGGACCACGGGGTACCTGAACACCCCACCCCCTTCCTGGCATTTCTACGCAGGGTTAAGGCCTGTAACCCACCGGATGCAGGTCCCATGATCATCCACTGCAGGTGTGTGTGTTTGTGTGTGTGTACCTAACTGTTGTCTATTATTACGCAGAGAAATTTAATTTCAGATACTTTTTCTATTTCTATGTCATTTATCATGAGTTTCTTGTCTTAGTTGGTAGACCGTTTCCCAAAGATTATAAATTTTGTTTCGCAAAATGCGGTGTTAGTTTATTTGCATCAAACCAACTCTTCATCCTGCTCAATTACATTTCCACTGTATGCAAGAGTTATTCTATGTTGTCTCCACAGAAAAGTAAGTTTGTATCATCGGTGAATAGAATGGTTTTCAGGGTTTTTGACACTTTACATATATTATGTACAATGGTCCCAACACTGAGCCCTGGGGCACTCCACACCTAACCTTCAGTAATTGTGATTTGAAGTTTTGTATTATTTGTAAAGCACTTTGAGAGGCTGTTGCGGCTAGAAAAGCGCTATATAAAATGCAACTTGATTGATTGATTGACACCCTAATGAACCACTAATCCACCTCCTTTTTGGTTTATTTTACACTATTCACACAAGTCAAAATAATAGAGTATAAATGTTTGGTTTACTTGAGAGCACAAGACAATTTGAACCTTAATTGCAAAATCCTGTGGGCCCTGATTATGTGGTTATGTGCATGTGCATTAAAACACTTATGTTCTTTTGGGGAGGGGGTGTTATTCTGTAATGTTGTTCCCATTAACTGAAAGAGTCTCTCAGAAATTCAACATGATTCCACGAGCTTCCATATAAAATCGCTCAGAGGTCCTGAACCGAAATGAGATTGGCCTGCTATTATGCAAAACCCCAAAACCATCCTCCCTGGCTTAGACACTTACATTCCTCTTAAAAAAAACGCCCTCACAAGTAAAGTTTTACAACAACAAAAGCCCATTTTCCATAAGTAGCTTTAAGTGTTGACTATTTACCATTTAAGCGGTTGGACCTGGGTTCATAAGTTTGTATTCAGATGAGCCAAAAGTACACGCAGCACGGAGGTGGGTGCACAAATTGGAGGAAGATTCTGGAAACTTGTCATTCAAATCCTGGCACACGCCGAGCTCCAGAGATGAAATGGGAAGGAGCCGCTATCTGCTCCCCCCTGCAAGGAGAGGAGGAGTACGGCAGGAAGATAGGATGTATAGAATGAAGGAGGATTACAGAGGTCCACTGTCATGAGAGACAGCAGGAGAAGGAAGGGGTTGACGCAGTGATGGAGGGAAGAGACAGCGTGAGACAGCATAGGGAAGGGATATGTGTAGAGTGAGGTATCGGGAAAGGTTGAATCCAGGGCGTGGTGGGTGGAAATAATGAGTTAAACAAATGTAAGGGCAGTGAGAAAACCGAGCTTAAAAAAACATCTCTTGTCAATATGAGTGTGGAAAACGTAATTGGGTCAGTGTGGGAGCTTTGCAAGAGAGAGAGAGGCGGAGAGACAGGTTAGAGAGATGGAAGAGGGAGATGGAAATGTTGGCGGGAAGAGGAGCTCTTCCCAGTTTTCCAAGCAACTAGACGAAGCATCTAACATAATTATCAGTCAAATTAAATTATCCCAGCAAGTCTCCCATCATAATGTGCCTTAACGTATTGCCTAGCTTCTGTATCACCTAATGGACCGAATCTCACTCCACCTGAGCAAGCCGCTTACTCCATCCAGCACACTATCAAGAGCACACACATGCATATCAATATTAATTTAAACATTAATTTAACTGGTTTTTAAAGGTTTCCATTCACATGCCAAAACCTGCTTGCTCGCCATTTAGGAACTAGTGCAGCAAAAATGAGGAGTGTTTGGGTAGGCAGCTAACTGTATTATATTTCAGGATTGGGTGCTGATAGAAGGGGACATCTTCCTTGCAGCCAGTGAAAAAGTGTTGCTGATGCATCACTAATGTCAATTATCATATCCTTTGTTCCCAGTATTGCTGGCTGGCATCTTTTTGATACTTGGTTGGTTTAGGGTCGATATATGCAGGATTATTGGAGCATCTTATCTCCGGGTTTGCACTGTGCTAGAGGATTAGATTTGTTGGTCATTTCTCAAAATCCCAATTTTCGTTTTAACACATGCAGACGAAAATATCCCAGTGTGAATCCCGAGTTGCATGAAATGTTCACATTAAGACCTCACTCCCCTGCTTCCCCTTTGCATCTCACCCGCAGCGCCGGAGTGGGCCGCACAGGCTGCTTCATCGTGATTGACGCGATGACGGAGCGGATCAAGCACGAGAAGACCATTGACATTTACGGTCACGTGACCCTGATGCGCTCCCAGAGGAACTACATGGTCCAGACAGAGGACCAGTACATCTTCATCCATGACGCCCTGCTGGAGGCCGTGGCCTGCGGAAACACTGAGGTTCCTGCCCGCAACCTTTACTCCTACATCCAGAGGCTGACGCAGATCGAACCGGGTGAAAATGTCACCGGCATGGAGCTGGAGTTTAAGGTGAGGATGGTTCACTTGCAGAGGGTCCCAGACATATCAAAACGCTCTTAAAGTTCCAAGCCTGGGGTGTCAGGGTAGCATGGCAGTCTATTCTGATCCTTAACAACACGGCGATCACCAGTTCGAATCCCCGTGTTACCTCCGGCTTTGTTGGGCGTCCCTACAGACACAATTGGCCGTGTCTGTGGGTGGGAAGCCAGATGTGGATATGTGTCCTGGTAGCTGCACTAGCGCCTCCTCTGTTCGGTCGGGGCACCTGTTCGGGGGGGGGGGAGGGGGAACTGGGGGGAATAGCGTGATCTTCCCACGTGCTACGTCCCCCTGGGAAAACTCCTCACTGTCAGGTGAAAAGAAGTGGCGGACGGCTCCACATGTATCAGAGGAGACGTGGTAGTCTGCATCCTCCCCGGATCAGCAGAGGGGGTGGAGCAGAGATTGGGATGGCTCCGAAGAGTGGGGTAATTGGCCAGGTACATTGGGAGAAAAAAGGGGGGGAAATCCACACAAAAAAAAAAAATTCCAAGCTGTCAGCCTTTTAGAAACCGATTTCAAGTCAGAACATTTTGAATCCCGAATGTCACAGGCATCATGTACGGACTCAAGGAGCGGATAAGCTAAGGAAGATGGGTTTTAGGTTCTACCACTGAAACCCTGATTTAGAGATAATACGTACAAGCTGTTGAGCACCCTGGGCTTATTACTTTAAGGTGGGAGGTTTCTACTGAGGGTTTTGGTACACAAATTAGTTCTGAATGCTTCGGGGTAAGATATCATCGCTGTTAAGGGCAAAGTAATATAAGGCATGAAGTTTCAATTTACCAGGGCTTGTAAGGTCTTTCGCTGGAAGACCCATCAGAGCTGATGAAAATACAGAGGCAGAACGGTGAATGTAGAGAGAAATACACAAAGCAACGAGCCAAAACTAAAGCCTGACCAAATAAAGTTAAGGTGTAATGACTACATTGTTGTTGTTGTTTTTTTTTAACTTCATTTCATTTTTATTTATACTCCCTCTTGCCAGGCTGTCCTCTGCAATAAACTCGCTGGTTGAATATATACAGAAATGAAAAAGAATACTGAAAGGCATCCGGGTAGTGTAGCGGTCTACTCCGTTGCCTGTTAACGCGGGGATCAGCAGTTCGAATCCTCGTGTTACATCCAGCTTGGTCGGGTGTCCCTACATACACAATTGGCTGTGTCTGCAGGTAGGAAGCCGGATGTGGATATGAGGAAGCATATGGTAGTCTGCAGCCCTCCCGCGGGTGGAGCAGAGACCAGGACGGCTTGGAAGAGTGGGGTAATTGGCCAGATACAATTGGGGAGAAGAAAAAAAGTGCCAGGAAAAGATGATCTACCTACTTTCAATGTTCCTTTTTTTTTTTGAGGGGGGGGGGCTTTTTTTCTCCCCAATTGTATCCGGCCATTTACCCCACTCTTCCAAGCCGTCCCGGTCTCCGCTCCACCCACTCTGCCAATCCAGGGAGGGTTGCAGACTACCACATGCCTCCTTCAATACACGTGGAGTCACCAGCCGCTTCTTTTCACCTGACAGTGAGGAGTTTCACCAGAGGGATGGAGCGCGTAGGAGGATCACGCTATTCCCCCCAGTTCCCCCTCCCCCCTGAACAGGCACCCAGACCGACCAGAGGGGGCGCTAGTGCAGTGACCAGGACACACATCCACATCCAGCTTCCCACCCGCAGACATGGATAATTGTGTCTGTAGGGACACCAAACCAAGCCGGCGGTAACACGAGGATTCGAACCGCCGATCCCTGTGTTGGTAGGCAACGGAATAGACCGCTACACTACTCGGATGCCCCCCCTGGTTTTTTTTTTTTTACATCCAATCTCCAGGGGAACACTAAATACAATGCCCCCCACCCTATGCAGCACACCACCTTCAGGGGCTGCTTACCCTGGGATGTCAGGGCCCAAAGGGCCCCCTGCTCAGCTATAAAGCGATGTCAACTTACAGGACATCTGAACTGCATTTGAGAAACGGTTTTACGCCTTCATTGTCAAAACTACAAAGGACAGGAGACAAAGGACAGAACTGATCCTTGACAGGATGACGTCACATCCTTCCCACGCAGCTCCAGGCGGTTAAAAAGTCAACGACAAAGCCACAGTGAGGCCAGCCTCGTGGGTTATGGTAACCCAATAATACCCTTTTAAGACACTTTGGGTTTCTCTCCTGATTTTATTTTGACATGAGAGCTCACAGAGAGCCAGTTTACCTCGGGAGTTCACAGAGAGTGGGTTTACCTTCAGAGTTAACACAGACGGCCAAGCTTAACAGCGGGGGGAAAGACTGGAACATATAAAAACAATGAAAACATGATTTTATGTATTCCAGACTGCGTAATTAAGACATATGGGTCAAATTCAAACCAACCGATGTGAAGGATTATGGTTGTTGATACTGAAAAAAACGGGAGTTCGTATGGCCAAACGTGAACTGGTGAACTTGGGGCTAGTGTGGGATTTTCCAGCCCTGTGTGTCTGAAAGAAAATAAAGGACTCTTGTTTCTTCCATGGCGCTCTCATAGCCACCGATGGTTTATGCCGGGTTCCTGTAGACCCCCATCGTTCCCATGGAGTCTGCGGTTTCCCTATACCTATTATTCTCTGTTGTTCTGTCTTCCTTTTCCAACCATGTCAATCCATGGTCAGAGGATGTGCTTTGTGTGTGTGTGTCTGTTAGCTCTACAGCTCTCCCCAATGCCGGAGCAACTCTGGTTCACATATGTGCATGGAGACAGCGTGGGGCCTTGTGGTTTCCTGTGCTCCCTCCCCATTTCTCTCCAGTTTCCTCGCCCTCCTCCTCCTCCCGCTCGGCGTATTGTACTCCCAGCCTCAACGTCCTCTGCCCCCTTCTCCCCACTACTCTACCCTTCCCCTCCTCCTGACCCCTCTCCCCCTGCCATTTGCCTGGAACCCCTGACATCCAACATGGTCAAGAGAAACCGAGCCTTGAGTTGAAAACCTTTGATGATGGTCGAGTGACATTTTTCCCAATTGCTGATACACATATGCACGCGTTTGTGCACAGAAACACACAAGCCCTTCTTCTGTGTTGCACCATCCTTCCTTCACTTAGTGTCTTCTCGCTTTATTCTCCATTCTTTTTTTTTCCTTTTTTTTTTTATAAATTTATTTCTGATTTCTCCCAATTTAGTGGCCAATCGATCCCTATTTTAATTCAAACACCCACCCTTGTACTGCATGTGTTCGCCAACTGCATCTCTCCGGCCGGCAGTCTCGAAGGAGACGCCTCCCCACTTTCGTGACAAGGCGACTCCAGGCCGAACCACTGTTTTTTCCGACACACACAGAGACGCATTCGCGTGACGAACACAAGCTGACTCCGCCCCCCTCCCGAAGACAGCGTTGCCAATGATTGCTGCTTCATCGAGTCTGGCCATAGTCGGATCTGACGAGACCGGGGCGCGAACCCCAGTCCCCAGTGTTATTCTCCATTCTGACGAGTATCGCAAGCCCCCATCTAGACTCCTAAAATTGATGAGGCGCAATGACACCAAGTCGGTCAGTGTTGTATCCTGAAATCTCTTTTTCCCTTTCCATCCTAGCGTCTGGCCAGTGCCAAGGCCCACACTTCACGCTTTGTGAGTGCCAACCTGCCGTGTAACAAATTCAAGAACCGGCTGGTGAACATCATGCCCTACGAGACCACACGAGTCTGTCTCCAGCCAATCAGAGGTGTGGAGGGATCCGACTACATTAACGCCAGCTTCATCGATGGATACAGGTCAGGAGAAATGTTACCATTTCGTGATACAGTTTAATTGTTAGGATTAAGTGACCACTAGTAAAATTGAACCCCGGGGTTGTCCAACCTTGGGGGTTGTCCTCTGTGTGGAGTTTGCATGTTCTCCCCGTGTCTGCATGGGTTTCCACTGGGTGCTCCGGTTTTCCCCCACGGTCCAAAGACATGTAGGTCAGGTGAATCAGCCATACTAAATTCTCCCAAGGTGTGAATGTGTCAGCCCTGTGATGGACTGGCGGCCTGTCCAGGGTGTCTCTCAGCCTGCTGCCCAATGACTGCTGGGATAGGCTCCAGCATCCCCACGACCCCAATTGGGATAAGCGGTTTGGATAATAGATGGATGGATAGTAAAATTGAATGTAAATAAACGTAAACGTGTATTTCAACAATAGATTAAAATCCTTGCTGGATTGCTTGCTGAGATCATCTTTGTAGTTACCAGGAAGCTTGTAAGCAACACTTCAGGTTTTTGCCTGTTTTTATTTTATGTTGTGCTTCTTATGCAAATGTATTACCTTGGAAGATTCTCATTTAATACACAAATCATCGTGTGAAAGACGAAATACCTTGGAGGTCTTTCTACAGTGATTGAGTACCGTGGTGAAGACGATGCTTTTCTGCATCTCCCACTGTAGCTATTGCATTACAAGCGTTCCCACAGTCACAGTAAATTTCACCAACTGTGTTGCTGTTTTCAGGTTCGGGATAGATGGATTACTTAGTATTTGCAGTGCTAATCCTTGGTACACATACACTATGACATGTTTTAGAATGGTGTCATGTGTACTTGTGATGGCTAAATTATTTTTATGCTTCATATTACTATGAACTCGCATGTACCAGAAGACACTATCTATGATCCATTCCTCTTTGTGTGTGTGTGTGTGTGTGTGTGTGTGTGTCTGTGTGTACAGGCAGCAGAAGGCCTATATTGCCACACAAGGCCCACTAGCAGAGACCACTGAGGACTACTGGAGGATGCTGTGGGAACACAATTCTACCATCGTGGTCATGTTAACCAAACTGAGAGAGATGGGACGGGTACGGACACGGACACACACACACACACACACACACACACACACACACACACACACACACACACACACAGTGCATATCGTAGTCCTTCATTTAAAGCATCTGTTACTGTGGAAATTAACATCTACATAATAATCTGGCGGTGAAATGTGTTGCCCTGACTGACCACTGGACTGAAATGGGCACATTGTAAACACAACTGATTTGAAGCAAAATGATGTTTGCTCAACATGTTATGGTTCCATCACAATATACTCTGTAATACAGCAATATCCCTGTAGAGCTGCACCGGAAAATACAAAAAGCATGGAGAGAAAGATGGAGAGGCAATGGATATGAAATCTGTCATGAGCATTGTGCTCTTCGGCTGAATTGAAAAATTCACAAGTATCAAACGTCTCAAAAGCAATGTCCCCCATCACTTGCTTAAATCTATTCAAGGAGCCATGAAACTAACTGTATGTACCGTCCTCCTGCAGGAGAAGTGCCACCAGTACTGGCCTGCAGAACGCTCAGCCAGATACCAGTACTTTGTGGTTGACCCCATGGCTGAATACAACATGCCCCAGTACATCCTCAGAGAGTTCAAAGTCACTGATGCCAGGGTGAGTCGCTGCTCTGTGGTAATGTGTGTGAACATGTGGCTTTTTTGTTTTTTGTACCTATGCATCTCTGAGAATCATTTCTGGAACCTCTGGAAGAAATCGGCTTCAACTGCTCTGTTCCTCTATTCGTCTAGGATGGCCAATCACGGACAGTTCGTCAGTTCCAGTTCACTGATTGGCCAGAGCAAGGAGTGCCAAAGTCAGGGGAGGGATTTATTGATTTCATTGGCCAGGTGCATAAAACTAAAGAACAGTTTGGTCAAGATGGACCAATTACTGTACACTGCAGGTAAGAGCTATCCTTCCCTGAAGCATAAATTATCTACACTGAGATCATCAATGTTGTAATGCACTCTACCCGGTCAAGAAGCTGCATGTGAACGGATCAAATGAACACAAAATCTCTAAATGATGTGCGATTCCTGACTGGAAATTATATGATACAAAGCAATCAGTGCCATCTTTTTCATTTGAACTGTGTCCTGTTCCCACCGCTTCACCACCAGTGCTGGAGTTGGGAGGACCGGGGTGTTCATCACCCTCAGCATCGTGCTGGAGAGGATGAGGTATGAGGGAGTGGTGGACATCTTCCAGACCGTGAAGATGCTGCGCACTCAGAGACCCGCCACCGTCCAGACAGAAGTAAGAGAACTCTCCTCCTCCTATTCTATTAAAAGTCTTTCACTTCCTCCTCTCTTTTCCTTGGTTTCTCTCAGCTGTCTCTTGTCCTTATTTTTACCCCTGCCTCTCTCTCTCTGTGTTATATACACACACTCACATTAACATAAACTATCTTAGAGGCGTCCGGGTAGCATAGCGGTCTATTCCATTGCCTACCAACACAGGGATCGCTGGTTTGAATCCCCGTGTTACCTCAAGCTTGGTCGGGCGTCCCTACAGACACAATTGGCTGTGTCTGCGGGTAGGAAGCCAGATGTGGGTATGTGTCCTGGTCGCTGCACTAATGCCTCCTCTGGTCAGTCTGGGCGCCTGTTTGGGGGCGAGGGGGAACTGGGGGGAATAGCATGATCCTCCTACGCGCCATGTCCTCCTGGCAAAACTCCTCACTGTCAGGTGAAAAGAAGTGGCTGGCGACTCCACATGTATCGGATGAGGCATGTAGTAGTCTGCAGCCCTCCCTGGATTGGCAGGGAGGGTGGTGCAGCGACTGGGACAGCTCGGAAGAGTAGGATAATTGGTTGGATACAATTTGGGAGGAAAAAGGGGGGGGGGCCCAAAAAAACAAACTGTCTTTCGCGCACCAACATTCACTCTCACAATTACCGTCGTCGTTGCGGCTCTTCTTTCCTCTTTGACTCTCCCGACTCATCTTGTAAAACTTCTAAATGCTTTGTCTCTCTCCAGGACCAGTACCAGTTCTGCTACCGAGCCAGTCTTGAATACCTGGGGAGTTTTGACCACTATGCAACATAAACCCGGCATCCGTCTCTTACACTGCATCCTACCTAGTGCACTTCTCTTAGGTCCCACGTGGTCTAAATTAGTGCCCTAGGAAGCAAGTGTGACTTTGGAGAGATGTTGCCACCATACCCAGTGTGACTGGGGACCACCGGCTTATCCCATACCCCCAGGAAGAGCACCTCTACCTGAGCCATAGCATCCCGTTTTATAAGAGTGCTATTGTCCATCCTTCAACCCAAACTCACCCAATCGGTCGGTCAGAGGAGCAAACTTCGACCACTGGCCCAGTCAAGAGACTCGATTTCATTTGTTTCAGTGCTTTTGTGAGCACCTGGATTGCTTTACGTTGTTTTGGTGTGGAACTCACCTTATCCATAACCGGTTGTAGCATCACTAACCTAAATCGAGGACTTGGCTACAGTATTTAACTATCACGGGAGATTTACATTTTTCTATTTTGAGATTGTCTGGTAACGTCCACGGACCCTGTTTTTGGAAGCTTCGTGGACTGATGAAACTTCGTGAGATACCAAGAGACCTTTTGAGGACCAAGAATTGCTTAAAATGAGACTGAAACAAAAAAAAACAAAAAAGCAAACAAAAAAACAAAAAAAAACAGCACACAATGTTAAAGACGAAAGAAACACGCTCGGCGAGAGACACCAAGAAGTGTTTTTTTTGTTTTGGAAACAGACTCTCGTTTCCTGTGAATAAAAATAAATCGAGATATTTCTACAATACATAAAACCGCCAATTCAACCTTATGCTTCACAATTAAAGACAAGGGAAATATTGGAGAAAGTTAAAAAGTGTACCACAAAGTAAAAAATTACTTTTTTAGAAATATATAAATCTGTGACTATCTTAATTTCTTTAAAAAAAAAAATCGGGTATTACATTAGTTCATGTTGGTTTTTTTGTTGTTGGTTTTTTTCTTTTCTGACATGACTTTGTCTGATCTGACCATACACGGACAAAGGTCGTGAAATTTTCTTTTTTGTACATTACTAAGTTGTAGCAAGTTTTTTTGAAAGCTATACAGAACCGTTTTTCAAGTGTACAATCAAAGATAGTAGGAAAATGTTTGCTGTTCCATAAAAAGCACCATCACTGAGTGTCACTCCTCCCGTGTTATCTTCTTCTTTTTTTCAACACTTTCTTTTCTAACAACCATCCACTTACGTACAAGAGTCCCCGCCAGTGTGACATCATAGATATGAGGGCGGCCATCTTGGTTCACCAGAGGCCATAGTGACAGGCTATAAAAGCTCAGTGTTAAAACCCGCTGCCGCCAAACAAGCCCACGATGAATCCCACCATGAAGTTCTGTGTGCAGGTCCAGAGTAACCAAGAGAAATCACAACCACAGAAAGAAATGTGCAAAAAAAAAAAGGTCAGTGAAAGAAAAAAAACTAGTTATTTATACATCCAAATAAGCTTCACAAAGATCTCTCATGCAGGGAGGGAGTACGGGATGTAGACAAATTTGGGGGAGGGTAGCGGTTTATATGATCTTTCTCACTGGAATGCTCACCTGTATGACGTTTCTCTCTGTCTGACTCAGTGTGCAATAAGTAGATGTATTATTATATATTTTTGTGTCGATTCACTAATTGCAGTTATATGCCAGTATGACGACGATGATAACGGTGGCTTATCCTTTTCCGACACCAAGGTGTTATGACTGATATGTACCCACCACCATTTAATGTGTCCAAACAGAGCAATGACCTCTGACTTAGGAAGTAGATCTTAATCATGTCACGATGCCATTAGATGATGTCATTCTTCTGTGTTTCACAGCAACCAACGAATGATCAAACTCAGACTTCAACAGCATCTAATAAGTATTTTGATTTTCGATTTCTAGTGCCTTATATTACACGCCTATTTTGATAAAGTTACTTTAAAGGGGTTTTGTGTATTTTACGTGTGTATGCTTGTATGTATGTGCACTAAATGTCCTTGTAAGTTGTAAATATGATTTTGTTACGTTACGTGAAAGTGGTTTTTGTGCGTTCTGTTATTGCCCGAGACTCCGAATGGAAGGTTCAGTGTAGACTGGAAATATGTTCATTGGAAGTGTTATTATTTCCTATAATCAAAGATCCGATCAGTTCTAATAGTTCAAATGGAGAGGAAAATAGTGGTTTCAAAACAGGCTGTTTAAGAGGGTCTAAACAGAGCTAAGTGAAGGAAAATAGAAGTTGACAACTTTCTGTCTTGTATCCCGTGGACTCTTGCTTTGTGTATTAACTTTTTCATGGTGACTTCAGTTTGGCTGCAATGACATTTTCGCCAAACGAACGACTTTTGCACTGACTGTGAACTGGCTCATCCAAGTCATCCTTAACTCAGCCATGCAGGATTTATATGCAGAGCGGAGTGGCAGTGACGCTTGACAGTTTGGAGAAAAGCGAACGACAAACCGTGTACACATATAATTACGTATTCCACCTGAAGCCCCACACCTAAAATCAGCAAAACTACTCCTCTGAGTCCCCTATTCCGAGGTCTACGTACTTTTCATTTACTGACAAAGACTGAGAGAAGTTCAGGTGCTATTGTTACTTTCTAAAATGACTAAAGAACCTACAGTATAATTGTTTTGTATCGTCTTAATTCATGCTGCACCATGTAAGGATTGTTAGCAGCTGTCCACCATCTTTACAGTAATCCTCCTGTTGTTTTTTTATATGCATGGTACCGCGTTTAAGATGCCCCGTTGGTCGCACCGATTATGGGAAGACTTGCACTTTCTCTCTTTGTACTATGCACTAATACAAATAACACATTATCTATTATGATAACCCCCTCTCCCCCCCAAAAAAAAAAAAAAGAAAGAAAAGAATTACTTGAACTCGGTAAAGAACGGCCCTGTATTTCTCACAAGGTTGTGTATATGTAAATAACACAAAACACAGATAATGATATAAAGAGAGAGAAATGCATAAATGAATGAATATGATCGAGAGTAGAGAATATAAGAAGTCTATCAGACATGCAGGACAGTATTCTTGGAGGTCGCACCAGAAGTCACCGATTATGGCACAAAAATATGTGCAAAATATCACGTTGTGGATTTGTTAAAACACCAAATTAAATCCTCACAAGAAAACGTTACACCCCCCCACCCCACCCCCCAATGTATGATGTAGATGGATAAAACTCGAGTTTATAAATTGTATAAAACATAAAAATATGGTGTGTTACATGAATCAGTTACCTCCAATTGTGTAAATGTAAACTTTATTTTGTTTTTTTGTTTGTTTTTTGTTTTTTTGTTTTGTTTTTTTCTGCTCCAAGTGAACCAAGTGCTTTTTATTTTCTTACAACGGTTCTTGGAGTGTGTGAAATGGAAAAAAAGGTCTGTATGGGTTTTTGTTCTTTGTTGACACAAGTTTCATTTGTTACCAATAAACTCAAGTAAAATAATAACCAGTGCTGTCCTTTAAAACCTCAGTATTTTACTGTCCAAAACCATGGTTTGAATAAAGGATGACAAACTTTTGTCAGATATAAATATAGATTGATCCACATCCAAATAAAAGTAATACAGCAAAATAAAACAAAATCTAATTACATTGTATGAGATTATGTACTTCCACTAAAAAAAAAAAAATCAACAACTCTAAAATTTGAACCCAACAAGCGGTCAGGTGGTGTTGCTAGTTGGCAGTGGATGGTTCGTTCCAGTCTTGGTCTTGACTTTGAATGCTGCTTTTTATGTTGAAACAGGCTCCAAAAAGTTTCTTCCACCAAGATTTTTCTTTTCATGGCCTCTGCACAGGTGACTCGTCTTGTGAAGGGCTTCATGGCTCCAACACACAATGTGCTTTGGTTCTTCACTTTCCTCTTTGATTGATGGAAGTATGTCTGCCGGCATGACGGAAGCTAGAATCTTCTGAAACTTGATGTCCGGCTCTGGTGGCAGACAAATAAGGTCAGGCAGAGAGAATCAACATCTTGTGTCCTCCTCAGTCAGGTTTGGTGATTTTATGCCATGTTGACTCTCTAGCAATCCTCATCATGTTCCTTCCAAGACATCATTTCACTTGCTTGAAAAGTGCCTCCATAAAGCCAGGGACAGTGATTATCATTATCCTCTTAGTCAGTGGGAAGGTGTCAACAACGACAGTGATAATCACCAGAGGTGTGGACTTGAGTCATGTGACTTAGACTTGAGTCAGACTTAAGTCACAACTTTGCGAACTCTACACTTGACAAAACTGAAAAAGACTTGCAACTTGACTGACTTTAACACCAATGATCATGACTCCACTTGGACTTAAGCCTTTTGACTTGAAAGACTTGATACCTTCTCTCTCCAAAATCAAAAGATAAGATGTTCTTAAAAAGTGTGCCGCCAATCAACTCTTCATTTCCATAATTACAGATCCACTTAGAATCCGTCCATAATAAATACAAACTTTAAAAATCATTCACAATTTACGTAAATGTAGTATAATGATTACTCTTAACATTTTAAAATGGCATTACATTTGATGAAGAGCGCATAATGACTTGCTTAGGACTCGAAACCCAACATTTAGACATGGGACTTGTCAGTCTTGACTTGGGACTTGAGTGCCAAGACTTGAGACTTACTTAGAAAATTTACTTGGGAAACAATGACTTGGTCCCACCTCTGATAATCACTATCCATCTCCTCAGCTTCCTCTCTATCACCCTCCAAGAGGGAAATTGCTGCTTGGGGAAGGTCACTATTTGGAAACTGCCTCTGAAAAGCCAGCCTGTTTTCCATGGTCATTTGATGATCTGCGGGCATATTGTTTCCATCATGCTGGCCAAAAGGGAAATGAATGATGATCGCTGTCCACTGCATGGGCGTCTGGCTCTGATGGTGGACAAATGAGGTGTTCAGAGCAGGAATCATCATCATCATCTGTGTCCTCCTCAGTGAGGCTGCTGTCTGTGCAGCTTCTGTCTAAATTGTACTACGGTTTCTGTGGGCTTGACACAGAAATGTCAGCTTCACCCTGGACATCTCATGAGTTTTCCAGAGCTACAGTCCCTGCTTTCTGCAGCCTGTGGTTCATGAATGATTTGAAAGTTAAGGCTGGTTTCATGTCCTACTCACACACTCCAGGCGTGAGGCGGTCCCTCACCTGCGAGTGCTTGTCTGGTCATACACAAGTTTGTATTTACAATCAGGAACATTTATTTGTCATTTCATTTCATGTACGCAAGTGCATGAAATGAAATTAAATATTGTTTCCCCCAGCCCACAGCAGTGCAACACAAAGATAAAAACATATATCCAAACTACAAGAACACACATATCCAAACTACAAAAACACATATATCCAACATATCCACAAAAAAAAATTCACTGTCCAAGAGAGCGAATGCCAGCCAGGATGACTGTCGGAACTGCCGGTCTGCATGAGCTAGCAGTTAGCTTAGCCTGCCCCGCTTCCACGTCCTGTCAGACCACCCTTGGTGCTTCCTATTTGGGCGCATCTCTGGGTAGGGCCGTGGTCCTTGGTCCCACCAGACGCAGCAGACCAGGCTCCACCAGCTGATCCAATGCCAGCTCTCCCAGCCAGACACCCTCAACACACCTCCCCGCACTCCACATGACGACACCAAAAACACAGTCGACGCCAGGCGAGGCCACCGCCAGACCACCCTCGTTGTTATCGGAACTGCCAGGATGCCTGCCGGAACTGCCGGTCTGCATGGGCTAGCAGTTAGCTTAGCATGCCCCGCTTCAGCGTCCTCTCAGACCGCCCTTGGTGCTTCCTCCTTGGGCGCAGCTCCGGGCA
Source organism: Lampris incognitus (assembly GCF_029633865.1). Lineage (NCBI taxonomy): Eukaryota > Metazoa > Chordata > Actinopteri > Lampriformes > Lampridae > Lampris > Lampris incognitus. The sequence continues at coordinate 51,016,549 of NC_079215.1, read as the reverse complement.
GCGCCGTGCTCCCTGGACCCACAGGATGCAGCAGACCAAGCTCTCCCAGCCAATCCAGCACCAGCTAACCCAGCCATCAAATGAAGACAACTTAGATGCAGACGTGGACAAAGACACTGCATGGACGGTACTGGGTGAGGCAGTTGCAAACGTGAGTTCACGCTACCATCTTACAAGATGCTCCATGTCGACATAGTCTATCAAATCAAATCAAATTGAATCACAAAGCCTCCACCTTTTTATTCTACGTAATAATGAACTATAATACCCTTTACTTATATAGCCCACCTATCCCTAGTCTGATCAGGGAAGGGCCCCGAGTTCTTAACTTAATGTACAATAAATAATACTTAGATAACATGGTCCTGTTTCTCTTTTACCTATATAAACCTTTTATTGTCGAGTCCCTTTATGCACCGCTAATGAACTGTAACACATTAAGTAAACATATTAGGCTATGTTTACTTAATCCTCCTATCACATCTATACACTGTAATCAACCTTTGAGCAATTAGACTAACACTACTGCAATGAAATAAAGTCTATCACTCCTTTTATGAAACTGTCACTAATATCCATTTCCTATGTTTGAATACCTCTATTAAAAGGAATAAACAATCATCATAGTGGAATCAGTTTGAAAATAATGAATTCCTGTTTACTTGCATAAACGTTACAAAACAAATGAAACAATATTTAGTCTAATTGAACTTAACAAAATCAGTGGGCTCACACTCGCCAAGCACATGCGCACACACACACACACACACACACACACACACACACACACACACACACACACACACACACACACACACACACACACACACACACACACACACACAAAAGCCAGCAGATATTAAAATAAACCCCTATTGCAGGCCTGATTTGATGCTTGGGAGCAGAGAGGCCCAAAACTATTTGGCTGCCTCACTGAGTAGAGCAGGGGTAACCAACCTTTTTTGAACCAAGATATACTTTTACATTTGTCAGCAAGCCGAGATCTACCAGCCCAAATATGGAACCGTTTTACTGTAATACCCATTCAATACACACGACAAACAGAAAATAATACAGGCACTATACAGTATAGTTCTCTGTGTTAAAAAAGTAGAAATAAATGTCATTCTCTGCCTTAGTGGGAACGCTGCCACTGGGAAGAGGAGGCTAGTTTCTCATAGTCAGTGTTGTAGCAGCTGGTTGCAAGCCTTAGGCAGGCCACAAGGTGGTCATCGGTTATTGTGGATCTATACTTCAACTTGATGATCTTCATGTGAGGAAAAAGCAGATTCACACAGGCAAGTTGATCCAGAAAGTGCTGAGAAGTTCATGGCAAATCTCCTGAGGTTGGGGTACTTTTCCTGCAGCAGTAGCTCCCAGAACGCTCCCTTCATCCCCCGTGTTGCCCTGGATTTAATCTCAATGTCAGTTTGAAGTGTGAGGATGTCATTCTCCACAGCAGGGCTGTCCAGGTGAAACAGTGATGCCACTTTGGAGGCAATGTCATCCACATCAATACTTCCAAATGGAAAACACTGATAGCTGGCAACATGTTCAATGGATGCAAAGTCAGTAAAGCACCTATCACACTCTGACAAAATGCTCCGAACTTGCTCCTCCTAATGTGCATTATCAAGCAGTGCTGTGCCATTACCCTGATGTTTAAGTTCTGACTGCATGTGAGCAAAGTTTCGCAGGTCACTGCATTTCAGCCTCATTGCCAGCAGTTGGAGCTTGCTTTTGAACGTATTCACTGAGCTGACCATGTTTATTACATATTTATCTTTTCCCTGTAGTTCTAAATTCAACTCTTTCAGCATGCTAGTGAGATCGGTTAGGAATGCCAAATCCAAGAGCCACTTGTTGTCCTCTAGCTGTGTATATTCGGCATGTTTAGCAAGCTTGAGAAAATCTTTGATTTCAGGCAACAACTCACTGAATCTCTCCAAAAATGTACCTCTGCTCAGCCAATTTACATCCATGTGCAGCAACAGGTCTGTGTGTTCTGCTCCCGTCTCCTCCATGTGTGCGTGAAATAGCCTCCCCTGTAGGGCCTGTAGGCTCCTTGCCCTAACCAAGCACACAATCTTCATAGCAAGATCCACCACTTCTTTCATGTTTAAGATCTTCTCACATAGCGCTTGTTGGTGATTTATGCAATGATAATTAAAGAAGTCCGGAAAAAAAAAACTGCTTGAACAATCCAACAAACCCATTAGTACGGCCTACCATAGCAGGTGTGCCATCGGTTGTAATGGAGATGAGTTTAAAAACGGGCAGTTTATTCTGGTTAATGAATTCCATGAATGCTTGAAAAATATCTTCGCCTCTAGTCTGTCCTTTAAGTGGCAAAATGGTGAGCAGCTCTTCTTTTGCGCTTGTGTCTTCAGAGGCCATTCTAATGAAAATGCATAACTGTGCCACATCTACCATATTGGTTGACTCGTCGAACTGGAGGGAAAAACACTCACATGCATCAGTGTCCTTCAGTTGCTCGTGAAGATTCTCAGCGATTTCCTCACAGCGCCGTATAAAGTATGGCATTCACAATGTCCTTTTTACTCTTGAACTCACCAAAGAGTGCATCAGCCACAGCAAACGCCTCTTTCACAATTTCGCCGTCTTTGAAAGATTTCTTATGCTTAGCAAGAACATGACTGACGCGATACGATGCTATCGTTGCAGCCTTACCCTTGGTGTTGGGCCTCGTAAAAACTGACTGTTGAACTGCTAATTGAGACTTAAATTCTTGCAATTTTCTGGTTCGTCGGCGTATGACAGCCTGGCTAGTTGATTACCTATCACCTAGACCCCGTAACAGTTCGTAGAGCTGTTTACACTGGGAAATGTGTATCATAGATTTTGTGCACGGCTTTAAAATGCCGCTCCAAATGACCCTTCTTCAGTATAGCCACGCTAACATTGCAGATCAGACAGATGGACTTCGCGTTGGAATAAACGAAAAAAAGAATCGTCCTCCCATTCATTGTGGAAATGATAAGTTTTCCATCTTTTGGCTTCTGCCATTTCTGTTGTTTGTCATCTCTGAACACTCAAAATAAAATGAAAGAGAAGTCAACCTTGTTAACATTACCCTGCATTCAGTGGCGGATCTAGAGATCTTTTCCTGGGGTGGCATGAGGTTCAAGGAGGGGGGCAATGGACATTATTCTAAACGTATTATTATTCAAAACTCGGATTTCATCGAATGTATTTTGTTCTCTACTGTTTGAGATGAGTTTGGTGCGGGTCTCATTGACCTTCACCGTGCATGTACATAAAATATACTTTAAAAACATATTATCTGATTTATAAATGGGGTGGCAACAGGGGTGGCAAGACTGTGTCCCAGAGGTGGCAGCTGCCACCCCTGTTGCCACCCCGTAGATCCGCGCCTGCCTGCATTCGATTATAACTCGGAGGTTGGAAAGTCCTAGTTCCCACTAGGAAAAATCAAATAAAACGACACGTGAGCTCAGAGTTCCTAGTCGCGAACTCGGGTCGCTTTTCTCGACCCCCAGTTCATGACATAGAATTATATGACGTCACATCAACATGGCTGCCCACAGCGTCAACGGTAAAATAATATTAATCTTTATCAATCTTTACAATATTGTACGCTTTTAAAAACACCGTTAAGTTTGATTTTCAGCATGGCATGCTTTTAGATCAATGAAGATACCCTATACAATAGTTGGTTAAACATATAAAATTAAACTTTAGTTGTTATTTGCGGTTTTAACAGGTTAACCTATCGCCAATCACAAGGTCACTAACTTGAAAACGCTCGTTGGCAGCGATAACGAGAAAACTCCGAACCATGATGATATAAAAAAAAAGTATTTGATTCCAGCCTATTGTTGACAAAAATATGACAACATTGCTGGCGAGCTGTCACTGAAATCCACTCTGGACTTCTTCCATATGGATGAAATATCTCCGCAGCTTCCGGTGCTCAGTGTTTTTTCCCCGCCTGGTAGCTCGAACGCAGGGATGTCGGTAATGACGTATTCCCAACTTCCGGCCTCCCACCTCCGGGCATAAACGAATGCGGCCCGGCTCTCGTCTCTTCTCCACTTTGACGCCGACAGTGACGGTAAGTAAGGTTACGCCTCCATATGTCAGAGTTTACGAGTGAGCTAATTCGCCAATAATATCTTGACCGACGTTGAATCTGACTAGTACATCGTTTTTCAAAATCATCTCGCGATCGACTAGCAATCAGCCCGCGAGCGACTGGTTGCTCACAAAACAAAAGTGTGGTACCTTGATAACGAATTCTGGGTCCAATCTGCAGTTTGTACCGGTCTCTCGGTCTCCAGGGAGGAACAAGATGGCACACAGGCGTCCAACGGCGCGGCGAGTCTGTCCGTGTAGTCGCAGAAACTCAAGAGCGTTGACCTGGTAACGTTAGCTCGTAGCACTGTCTGGACAAATCTTCGGGGTTTCCACGTCGGAAACAACGAACTAAAGCCTATAGCGTTAGCTGGGTTAGCTATACGGTGGCTATGAGTCCATTCACTTTGCTGATGAATGCTAACAAACATGCCGGCTAATGAGCTAATATACAGACGTGAACTGTACAACGAACTTCGAGTAGACAAGTCTCCAGCTACTCCCGGAAGCTATATAGAAGGAGTGTCCCGTCGAAAACTGTGGAATAGGCAATCTAAGACACTGGAGTTAGAAAACAACGAGACAGGAGACGTGAGAGTAGACGTAGTCGAGGTACTTTACTAGCTCCAACTTAGCATGTCATACATTCGACAACGACACTGAACTGTCAACCGGAAGCGGAAGCGCATTATCTCACCCCTCGCCTCTTCCCTTAAAGGTACACCGTCCTCTTAGGTGAATGTCTCTCGTTATATAGATGTGGGTCACCACAACACTAACTTGTTTTCTGGACGTTTCACTCTTCGCGACTTTAGCCAGTCCAACGACCCAAAATTCACACAAACTCTTCCTTTTCTCACACGCCTGCTTAAGCCAACCCCCCTCCCCCCAACCAATGAATGACCAGTATTAATTTACACTTCCTCTTACTGCCATGAACTCTTCAAAATAAAACAGAATATTTGTAACTATACAGCTGCATCTTTTAACGTGAATTAACTTTCTCTTGAACATTACCATGTATGTCATTTCTAACCTGGTTACACTTACAAGCATGTGGTAGAGCTTGCGTCTTGAAATCTAAAGAAAACAGTACTTTCTTTAGCCTTTTACCCATTATTTTACACCTTTTAGCACCCATTTGATTGTTTTGCCGCCGTCAAACGATATCAACTCAATACATGAGGAAAATGTTTAACCTCTCTTAAAAGCCTGTAACTATAAATGAGCAGTTCATTCTGATGTATGATCCTGTCAATTGAAATAGCAATAGGGATAACGCAGCCAAGGTGTAGAGAGATATAGTCAAACATGACAGATAGGGTCTTCTAATAGCAGAGTTTTATTGATAGGAACGCTTTAAAACATGACATTCATTTTAAGAAAATCAGAGAGATTCGTGCACAGTGCGTTCTGACATTTGGCTGCAGGCCCCGCTGTCTGTGAGAATGATGTAGTCTGCTAATGCGAACATCTTGGTCTATGGGTGGGCGAAGCTTACGCTCACCTTTTCACGAAAGCTTTCCAGGCACTGGCAGTGATCCATCCTCTCATGTCCTTTTATTTTGATGTAGGGTGGCAGCGAGCCCTTCTTCTCAAAAGTCAGCAACTTCTTTGATGAGCTTTCGCTGCAGGGCAAGTTTGAGCTCATTGGTAATGAATGCAAGCAGATCGCTTTTAAGATGCCATTCACTCAGCAGGAGATGTGATTCAGTAATCTCATTGCGCAGATTGAATTGTACATTCACAGGGTGTTTGTTGGCCTTTTATAGATCTCGTCTTTTGTGTCAAAATATTACCTGCACATAGTGATATAACTTCACCCAGGAATGGTCTAAGACGGATTTAAACTCCCATCATCCTAAGTGAGAAACCCATATGGAGGCCCATAGAAAAGGCAGTTATGGACGTGATACCTTAACTGAGAAGTGTTATGCCTGCACACTGGATCACCAGTGCTGCAATTAGTTAATGATAGCATTGTTCTATTGCGCCTTGATTGATGTGTGATGCCCAGTAGTTCTGTTGTTAAATCCTGCCGGGGGGGGGGGGGGGGTTATGTCTGCACACATCGACAGTGCTGCATTTGATTTGGCGCTGTTCTATTGTGCTGGGATCGATTGGGGATGCCTGCGGGCTCTGGGTTGTTTGATCGGGTCTGCCTGTGACGTTGTGTCGAGCGACAGCGCTGTGTCCTGACGTGATTTCTAAACACAATAAGAAGGTTTACACAAAAGTCATCAATGAGTTGGCCTGGTGATAACTTTAATAAACAATGTTTTCATAGATCATAAAGAATACTGATCAAATGAGGGAGTAAGTGAATTTTAAAGGATTAAGTGATCAAAATAACGTGCGCGTTTTCAAGTCTTCATAACTTTTATTTTGAAGGGGAAAAAATCATTGTGGCGGAATGGGGTATGGATCAACTGCCCCGAGTTAAATTTATTCAAAGCTGCAATCTCTTAACATTTCGACATTAATAAATCATTATCCATCTGGATAACAGAGTCTCATTACATAATGCTGTCATCTTTACCATGGTAAGAGACACTCTCCAGTCTGTTTACCACTCACTGGTGAGATGTTGCGACCGGGTAGGACGAACACTGGTGCAGCAGTAAAAACATACATGTTGGAAACAGTTTAGGAGGAAAAACCATTGAAACGTGATGCCAATGTGGCCATGTTTCTATCAGATAGACCAGTGTTTCACAAAGTGGGGTCCGTGGACCCACAGCCAGCGGGTCCGCGAAATAATTTGCTATAAATTATACGATTGTGCTGTATCATTAAAAAGTGCATTTCAACAGATGGGGACAATTTCCGTGCATAAGTGGTACTAACATTATTCAAATTGAAATGTGTTCCTGTTTATCACTACGAAACAGGTCTGAAGTATTAGGTTGAAAAGCTTTAGAGTACAAATAGTTGCAATGGCATCCAAGCCTATAGCCGGCAGCATACCATACTCTGGCTCTGCCGAATGACATAAGCTAAGGGGGTGTGGGCTTGGCTAGTACTTGGATGGGAGACCTCCTAGAAAAACCGAGTTGCTGCTGGGAGCGGCGTTGGCGGGCCAGGAGAGAACAGGCTTCCCTCTGGTCGTGGTAAAAAAATAATAATAATAAAAAAAAAAATCCAACATAAAATCCCAGTGAAGAGGACACTGTGCTGTAGAAGGACCTGTCCTTGGGCTGAGATGTTAAAACCGAGGTCCCGACTCATTGCCGTCATTAAAGTTCCCATGACACTTATCGCAAAGAGTAGGGGGCCCCCCGGTGTCCTGGCTAAATTCCCAACCTGGCTGTCTCCATCTGGCCCCTAATCTGCCCCGTGTAATCTGCTCAGTGATTTCATCACCTCAAACTGATGTGTGGTGAGCGTTCTGGCGCAAAATGGCTGCCGTGTATCACCCAGGTGGGTGCTACACCTTGGTGGTGGCTGAAGTGTTACCCCTTCAGTGTAAAGCACTTTGGATGTCTAGATAAAATTATATAAATGTAATCCATTATTAGTATAACAAATTGTGGTAAACATATGCTTAATTGGTGTTACAATTATGAGGGGGTCTTTGGAAAATGTTCTCCCCTCTAAGGGGTCCCTGGCCCCAAAAAGTTTGAGAACCCCTTAACGACAGTACAACTGTCAATCGTTCTGTCAGTGTGGGTTCTTTGCTACACCTACATCCAACAGATCCATTATAATGTTATTAGCTGCAGCTGTGTTTATCCTGCTACGTTAACATCACACAGTACCAAGACCAGCCTGCCAAGCGTTTAACCTTCACATCTTGGTACTCTGTGATGTTAGCATAGCAGGATAAACACTGCTACAGCTAATGACATTAATAACGAGTCAGTTTGATCACAGCATTGTCAGGGACAAACAGGGCCACCACTAACAGCATAGCACAATTGTCAATAGTGCTGTCAATGTGGGTTCTTTGCTACACCTACATCCAACAGATCCATTATAATGTTACTAGCTGCAGTTGTGTTTATCATGCTATGTTAACATCACAGAGTACCAAGACCAGCCTGCCATGTTTTTAACCTTCACATAGTTTTAAAACTACAGATGGTGATCTAGGGTTTGGTGTGTCTTGGAAGAGTGTAGAGGTATGGCTGTGACAAAGTGCACTTGTATTTGGGAAAGGTTGTATTGTGAACATTCAGCTGCCAAGGTGTGTTCGGGGAGGGTGGGTGAGGGGAATCTTGTTGAAAAAAAAAATGAAAAAAAAGGAGGGTGATGTATTGCATTATGTAACCTGTATTGTACCATTCCTTCAATAAAAACATATTTAAAAAATCATATGTTGGCCAAACAATTCAAAATTAAAGTGAATGAATCAAAAATTAAAAAAATCTCTAATTAGAAAATTCCCCCAATTGAATGCATTGGTTTAACTGTTCCGTCCAGCACGAAAAAAAAGTCTTGAGGAACGCTTCCATTTAAAATGCATGGGTTTGAATTTCATTGTGTAGCATGAGAAGTCGGAAAATTGTGTTCTGGGACATGACTCAATAGATTCATTTTTGCTAATATGAGCATGAAAAAGCGTGACACCAGTTATTTTGCCTCCATGAAGATGGTGGTGGTCCCAAAAATGCAATGCAAAATATCAAGAGTTAAGGCTGTAACAAGTTTTCAGCAACATTTGCTTTTTCTTTTTTTTGGTGAGACCCTCGAAATGCAAAACAAAGCAGTAAGAGTAAGCCGTAGCAGGTTTACAGCAAGTTGCCAGCAGTGTAAATCATGTCTTAACTGTGGGATTTGAATTTTTCTGATACTCTGTGAACTTCCTAATAATAATAATGTCATAAACAAATCAAGCTGTAGTGTGTGCTGTGCTGCAGTTCCATTCTGTTTTAATATATGGGAGCAAATATTAATATATTAAATAGTTATCTGGGTCAGTTGAGGTTGCCCAAATTTGTCACTATATTCATGATATCAGACTGCACAGCATTTCAATACGCTGTCCTTTACACGTTCAGAAAGCTGAACAAAGTATGCCGCTTCAAAGCACAGCCTTGTTAAAATACCATTTAATCAATAAGCAATTGACACATTTCGTGAAAAAAACCTTTTATTTCATTTTTTCTTACAGCAGAACGCGATACTTCATCTATTGAGCAAGCCAAAAATAAATAGGGATTGTAAATTTAAATAATTTCAACAATGTGTTTTCATTCAACACAGCCACAGTAGCATCATGTGTTCACATGTCAACAGGGCAGAGATTCTAGCCTGCTCTCCTCGCTTCACCTCCTTTTGCTTGGAAAGTGACTGATAGGTGGAGCCGTCAATCAGGTTATCGAACACACGCAGGTTTGAAAATCACCAATAAAATTTCCATTTGGATCTCTACTCACACTTTCGGTTACTATTGATCAGGAAAAAAAATATGCAAGGAGAAGACAGCATGGTAGCTTATTGGGACATAACTCTGTAGAAGCCGGAGGCGATGTTGTCTAACACGAGGAGAGGAAACAGTAGCACAGAATAAGAAAAAAACCACTTGCAAAGTGCATGATAACAATAAAGGACCCCCCCCCCAAAAAAGCTATTGTGGATGAGCAATTTAGAAAAATCTTAAACATTTTAATTTATCCTGTACAGAGGAAAAAAGATTCATTATTTAGTCCAAAAAGACTGATGTGACAAATACAAGTTGTGTTTGTTTTTTTTCTCCTTTTGAATTCCCTGACAAACCTGAAAGCACTTGGCAACTACAGGCCACAATGTACTCTATTTAACTATTTTACAGCTCCTCAGTCAAACCATATTTCTTCTCCAACTTTAAACCCCCCCCCCCCCAATGGACTGACAACACAAAGATTACAGGTGCCATTCATGTCCCACTGAATCAAAACATCCGTTCACTTCGCGTTCGACAAAAAAAATGTTCCTTTATTCGGTTGACCTGGTTGTTGCATCAGCTATCAATAGTTGTTAAGATCGAAGTGGATCCGATGGACACACGCACAAGTATACACGAGTGCAAATGCATGCACACATCCTGCTATTCACACCCACTGTGTTCTCAATGCATTCGTTTCTCACTGTTCCTCAGCTTTTCCATTGTTTCTGCTTTTCCCTGTCCATCGCATCACTTCCCTTTGGGGCTGCGTAGTTCACATGTGCTTTTGCCGGTTATGCGGCTGCCTGGCAGGGCCACATAGTCTTTCTGAAACCGAGAATTTGGTGTTCTCTGCCTCTTCCTTTCACCCTGTGTGGTGAAGAAGGCGTCCTGGAAACGCATGCTGGATGCGGTGGACTACAGAGTCAAAAGATATGGGGGAAAAAATACATACACACACACACATATATATATATATATATATACATACATATATACATACATACATAATTAGATAGGTTAGATAGAGGATAGTAGGATGGTCTTCATATCAAACTTGATCGGGCTATTTGGACCGCTCCATAGAGTCAGACACTTACAAGTCTACCCTTCACCTTTCTAGGCAGGTCTTCATCCAAAGCGTAGACATCTTCTCTCTTCGCCAGCACCTGAGAACCATCCTCAAACTCCACCTAAAATAGAAAAAAGTTATTTGCCTTGTTTGAAAGAGATAGTTCAACACATTTTCTGATCATCCTCATCCCAGTTAATGCAGCACCCAAATGGTATCAGAACCAGAATCATGTTTATTGGCCATGTAGGTTTTCACATACATGGAATTTGACTCCGGTTTCGTGGCTCTCTCAGTGTACTTAACATAGAATAACGACACTACAACACAACAATTTTCAGATATGTACACAAGGATTGACTTATACAAATGGTATCTCTGAAAGATACCATTTCGATGGGACTCCCTCGAAACGAGACGGTACGTCTCTAGGGGTTGGACAGTCTTTGTCATGACAGGAGAAATTTATCCTTAAAAAAATCATTGCAATTCATTTGAGCCACACAATCTGACTGTATTGCATCTTTTAGTAACCTAAATTGAGACATAACCTGAACATATTTCATAGCCAACCACACCTCAAGCAGGGAGAAAAAGTTCCTTCTCATTTTGGCCCATTTCTAAATTCTGACCCATCTCAAACTGCGAGTGTGCATCACAGAAGGATTTCTGCATAGCTAATGTTTGACACCCAGCTAAACTAAATAAAGCCTTAAGTGGAAGCGGCCTGACTCTTGGCTTAGTGAATATTTTAGTGAGTTTGAATAATGCAGATTGTCACCTCCTCCTCATCTCCTACTTCTTGCTCCATCTCACTTCCTCTGCCTCCCCCCTCTCTCTTCCGCTCTCTCTCTCTCACCTTCTCCTGAAGTGTTCTCTCTCCCTCCCTCCTCACAAAATCTTCTCAAGTGTTCCTTCTCTCTCTTACTATTTTTCTCCTCCACCCCCCCCCCCACTCTATCTATACATAGACCAGGGGGACGTGATAACATCAGTTGAGTCACGAAGATTTTTGAAGTTGAGGGAGTTGAACGAGTTTATTACTGGGTCTTTTCTTCGCTCTTTGACCAACTACCCCACCCCCTAAATGTCTTTTACAGTTCAGAAGACTACGTCTGCAAATCGGGTTGTGAGCTTGTGTTTCTTTTTATACATCCGTGTTTGCCGCTCCATTGCCAGTGTTACTGTCTTTGACTACATTTTGTATCTACCTGGTACATATGGGAGATGTTAGATCCAAGGTATTTGGCTCCGTAGAACAGTCCATCGGGCCACTTCACTTGAACAGCCTCACCCACTTCAGGAGGACCCAGGTTTACACAGTCTCTGCTCTGTAATGGCAAGGGCAACCAATAATTGGTCTCTTCAAGTGTGTTTATGTGCGTGTTTTGAAATGTTCTAAAATCAGACAGAAAGGTGCTGAAAGTCTTCTCAAGTGGAAACATGTTCTCAGTCTCGATGTTGAAAAGAGGTTTTGGTTTCATGGGACAGGTTGTGGGTTACATTTAGGAGAAAGTTTTGATTTGACTAGAACCGTGCACCGTTTCAGCAGACTGAGAAGCTCAACAAGCCTGCCGGCTAAAAGTAGGTAGTGACTTGATGGGATTGAAAATCAGAACTTGGAATGGAGTTGGGATCATGAAAATGAAAAATGAAAGCCACTTTATTCGACATTGTATTCTTACATTGAACTCCAGTTCTTCTTTCCATTGCCTTGCTCAGGGGCACAGACAGGATTATTAACCCTAACATGCATGTCTTTTTGATGGCGGGAGGAAACCAGAGCACCCGGAGGAAACCCACACAGACAGAGGGAGAACATGCAAACTCCACACAGAAAGGACCTAGGACGGCCTGGGGTTCGAACCCAGGACCTTCTTGCTGTGAGGCAACAGTGCTAACCACTGGGCCACTGTGGAACTTCTGCTCCTTATGCTTTGTTTTTTCTTGTTGGGGGGCAGATTTCATTTGTTGTGATATAAACAGATGTTTGGGTGTATGTGAAAGTGTGTTTAGCCCTGTCCCGTGTTTGTCACCTACAGAGATGAATAAAAGAATTATCTCAAGTCACATCCAGGTAATTACTGGTTGTTTACATGAAAAGGAAATGATGAACATTGACTTCATTCAAATCAGCCCTTCAGATGCATGATTTCATACACTTCAAACAAGCTTCTAGGAAATTTATCAGGTAATGATGAGCAGATAGCTCATACCCTATGCCAACTAATTAAGTCCCGTTGTCAAGCTGCGTGGTTACTCCATCTCTCAGGCACCATCTAGGGAAAATCAAAATCAACTGATCTGTACCTTGGAAAAAAAACATTTAAAGGTAATCATTACCAGCTCAGTTGCTTTGTCACATTCCTAAACATGCTGTAATTCTTCCATCCAAGAAGGCTTTTCTCCTGATATATCAAAACATGCCCAATTGAGCGTATCCTCACCACTATATCTTCTGGGTAGGTGTCATTAGAGAAGGAGCCGTCATCAAACATGACCTCATAGAAGGTCTGCGAGGTGATCTGGGTGACCTTGGAGCTGTAGTAGCGCAAGTTCTTGTGTTTGGAGATCACCATCTGGCCCAGTGAGATGGTCGCCTGGCATGCACGCTGCTTCTGACAGACAAAGTGCATATACGAGAGGTTAAACTGCTGTATGGGAAGTTGGCAGAGTGGATTCTGTGTCTCACCACAATATGCATCCCCAAATTTCCCTATTGGTACACTGCACACTGATGACAATGTTTTTACTTTTTAAATATTTTGGGGCAATTTTTGCCTCAGTTAGACAGGAAGTGAATAGAAACAGGAAGGATGGGTTGGAGAGAGATCTGTTACACAGTTCTTGGGTTGGATTTAAACCCAGGATTATGTGTACAGTCATCAGTTGTGGTCTGTGTTAACTGGCTGAGCCACGCTCCCAAGCATTTATAGCTGTATCTTGATTTTCAAAAGTTTTAATCAAAAACCACAAACTGATCCTCTTACTTGGAAGAGATAGCACAACTTTATCTTCCTGTTATCCATGAAAAAAAAAAGAAAGAAGATATTTCACAAAAATAACATGAAAATGGAAACATTCTCAATATAGTCTGCAGTGGATAAAATGCTCATGACTCAATTGGCCGTGTCTGCGGGTGGGAAGCCGGATGTGGGTACGTGTCCTGGTCACTGCACTAGCGCCTCCTCTGGTCGGTCGGGGTGCCTGTTCGGGGGGGGGGGGCTTGGGGGAATAGCGTGATCCTCCCACATGCTACATCCCCCTACCGAAACGCCTCACTGTCAGGTGAAAAGAAGCGGCTGGTGACTCCACATGTATCGGAGGAGGCATGTGGTAGTCTGCAGCCCTCCCCAAATCAGCAGAGGGGGTGGAGCAGCAACCGGGACGGCTTGGAAGAGTGGGGTAATTTGCCAAGTACAATTGGGGAGAAAAAGGGGCAAAAAAAAAAAGTTAATGACTACAGTCCTTTCCAAAAAATAGGTCAATTCAAGGTCATATCAAATCCTCCAGCATATAAATAACAAAGTTCTGCGTTGATTAAGTTTTCGTAGTATTGTACCACTTGCCATATTCACAATCAGGCCAACTGTTTTTCCTCAATGTAACCAACATTAATGTTTCTATACACACAACGTTTATTTTACACTTGTAAAGTATACAACAAAACCATTTACCTTCATCAATCACTTTCGAGTTTTAATAATATTAGTTTTTAGCTATTTAATAATTATTTAATAATAATCTGACAGGACGCAGAAGCAGGGCAGGCTAAGCTAACTGCTAGCCCATACAGACCGGCAGTTCTGATAACACCGAGGGCGGTCTGGTGGCGGCCTCGCCTAGCATTGACTGTTTTAGTGTCGTCATGTGGCGCGCGGGGAGGTGTGTTGAAGGTCTCGGGCTGGGAGAGCTGGCACCGGATCAGCTCATGGAGCCTGGTCTGCTGCGTCAGGTGGGCCGAGGGACCACGGCCCTGCCTGGAGCTGTGCCCAAGGAGGAAACACCGAGGGTGTTCTGACAGGACGCAGAAGCGGGGCAGGCTAAGCTAACTGCTAGCCCATGCAGACCGGCAGTTCTGACAGTCATCCTGGCATTCGCTCTCTTGGACAGTGAACATTTATTTTTTGATATGTTGGATATATGTGTTTTTGTAGTTTGGATATATGTGTTCTTGTAGTTTGGATATGTGTTTTTGCTGTGGGCTGGGGGAAACGATATTTTGTTCCATTTCATGTACGCAAGTGCATGAAATGAAATGACAAATAAATGTCCCTGATTTCTGATAAGAGCAATGTGCGACACTGCCAATACTTACAGCTGATGAGCCCCGTGAATGGTGTCTGTGGCAGGTGATTGACACAACATATGGCCAATCATCAGGCTCCATGGTGACCCCAGCAGCATGGGCACAGGTTACATGGAAGGAGGTGGGACATCGGCCACAAGAGCACTGTATACACGCCCCTGCCTGCCTCTTCCCTGCAAACCGCTTACGACAGTAGATACACTTCTGTAAACACACACACAAACCAAAGGAAATGGTCAGATCTGGATGCAGACTTATGGTTTGCATCTACCAAGCCTCTGAAAGTGGGAATTCAGACAGCGTCTCCAGTTTTATTATTTAAACACAGAACGACTATGAGGCAAAGTTAACATCGATTAGTAGACCTTGGAATAAGGATAGGTGAGTATTTAATTACTTCCGCTTCTTGAAAATCGGTTGAAGAAGCAATGATATAAAACAAAAAGGAAATGTGAAGGAGAAGGAAGTGAACTATCTTTTTTCCATTTCTTAAAGAAGTGTGCTCCATAAAAATCATAAAAATCAAACTTTTCCTTTACTTCACTTTTTTCTGAGTCTAGTTTTGTAAATAAATGCATTAAAATGAAAAATAGTGGGGGGGGGGGTAGAGAGACACCAAAAGAGCGAGCAATACAGGGGGAAAGAGAGAGAGACAGTCATCAAAAGCCTTAACTGTGGTGCCACAACAACGCAAGGAAGCCCTCAAACACAATGTAATCAGATGACATCATTTCCATTTCCACAAACTAACCAGTACCGCTGGCACTTGATTTTTTTTTTCATTTTGGTTTCAGTGGGTACACAGCCTGGACAAGACACCGCAAAAGGTGAAACAGGAAGGCATGATATACTCACAGCTAACATCGGCATGCAAACACATGCACTCTCAAAGCCCACATTTCTGAGGGCACCATGGTATTTCTGCAGCTAACAGCCCATCAAGTCCATTTCCTCTTCTGCAGTGTCCCCCCTCCCCTCCCACCTCTTCTTCTCCACCCACAAATCCTCTGCTCTCCCACTGAGGGGAAAAAAATGATGAAATCACCCCTCCCATCCCACCCCCATTATAGCCCTACTCTCTCCCGTTCTGCCTTCTCCCCTCCACACCCTACACACCTCACTCCATTTCCTTTAGTCCCCCATAATAAAACATCTCTCTCGACCTCTCTTACGAATTAATCTAATTTCACTGAATGCACATTTATGCGTCCATACACAAAAGCCATTTAACAGGCCTATATATGAGGAAATGCCCTGAGAGAAAAGCACTTTTACCTGGATGTGGGTTCATGTGGAAATATACTGGTTTGTACATCTGAATACTTGTTTGTATCATAGCTATTAAAATATATACTGTATATAGGCATCTGGGTAGTGTAGCAATCTATTCCGTTGCCTACCAACATGGGGATCGCTGGTTCGAATCTCCGTGTTACCGCCAGCTTGGTCGGGTGTTCCTACAAACACAAACGGTCGTGTCTGCGGGTGAGAAGCCGGATGTGGGTATGTGTCCTGCTCGCTGCACTAGCACCTCCTCTAGTCGGTCGGGACGCCTGTTCAGGGGGGAGGGGGAACTGGGGGGGAATAGCGTGATCCTCTCACGTGCTACGTCCCCCTGGTGAAACTCCTCACTGTCAGGTGAAAAGAAGCGGCTGGCGACTCCACATGTATCAGAGGAGGCATGTGGCAGTCTGCAGCCCTCCCCAGATCGATAGAGAGGGTGGAGCCGCAACCAGGACGGCTCAGAAGAGTGGTGTAATTGGTCGGCTACAATTGCGGAGAAAAAGGGGGGGGGAAAAGCCACCAAAAAAAAAACATATATATATATACACACACACACACACACACACACACACACACACACACACACACACACACACACACACTGTATATATACTGTTACCCATGCCATATGGAGGAATTAGAATTTTAAATAGGCCCTAAGAGATTTATACACCAGGTACATTGAATCATAAGTGCTCATAGCCCAAGGCAGGATAATCCATTACGTGATACCGGTTGAGACGGTAAGGCTGTGTAAATACAACCTTTTTAACAACTCTCTCTCTCTCCTGCTCTACTCACTCTCTTAAATACATAGCCTTTACTCCCTACGTGGAGTTCCAGCTTATCTAATTAGTGTCTTTGTCGTTGCAGTGATCGGGTTAGCCCATATCACTCGGGTGTCAGATGAACACAAGGAGAATTGTCAAGAAAGGTAAACAGTCTGTCTCTTGTAAAATGCAGTGCGTATGTCAACCTTACAGAAATACCTCGGACGAAGACAACTTCTCACTTTCGTTCTATTCATGTATCTTCTATGTGCTTGGTGCTCATTCAGTTTCTGAAGTGAGACACTTTTCACTCTCTGCCTCCCACTTTCTCTTGGTGACTAACCTGGCCTACATTTCATAAGGCTCTCTCCCATACCTCCTCCATTATGGACAGCAGTACAATGATGAACTGGCCTGAGTGACTGCTTTGCCTATTCAGGCCAAGATGACAAGATTATGACTGGCATGCAAAGAATCTTTGTGCGTTTGCCTGTGTTCATGTGGATTTAGTAGTGTGTTAAAACAACTTATATGGGTTTTGAAAACATTTAAGTGTGAATATGTCGTTTACGATTATATATACAGAGTCACGTGTGTGTGTGTGTGTGTGTGTGTGTGTGTGTGTGTGTGTGTGTGTGTGTGTGTGTGTGCAAGTATAACCCACTTTTGCTCAAGCCTGGGCCATCTCCGGGGTGTATTTGGGTCCCTGTGTTGAGCCATGCGTTAAGAACATTCCCACAGTAAATTATGAATGTGTGTCTATGTGTGTGTACGTTTGTCTCTGTGAGTGTGCGTGTCTACGTGTGACTGTAAATTATGAATGTGCTGGGCTGCCGATGCAGGGGCGAGGAGACCAGCATGAACTTCAGAGCACGTGGCTTTCTGAATGAACAACTGAAGGCGTATCGGCAGGGGAGGAGAGCAAAAAGAGAAGAAAAGGTGCTCCTTTGGCACCCACAGTCTCTCCGTCTTCATATAAACCAATCAGAAAGGTTAGGTCTATATTTCAAAAGCAACACAGAAACCACACATGAAGATAACACATTTAAGAATAGCTGATGGGCTGTACGAAAACGTCATAAGACATCGGGTTGTGTGAGCACAATCTGTACCCTTTGGTTAAACTTGCTATGCAGTTTTTGATAGTTCACCTTCATGTGGCATATGGTTCATTTAAAAGAAGGTTCTCAGATTAATGCAAAACTAAGTGCTTTTCATCCAAAATGTACTCTCATTTTCACACAAGAGAAATTGGCACCATTCATCAAAACAGTATGACATAAATAAGGGGTGGGCAAACTACAGCCCGTGGGCCACATACAGCCCGTTGGGCTGTTTATTCTGGCCCGTCGGGCATTCGAATTAATAATATAATTAATTTAAATGACTGGTATTCGCTATTTTTTTTCCTGCAATACGTTACGGTTGGTTCCACTAGATGGTGCGCTGCAAATACTACCGGCCTTTTCTAATGTAGAGGCCAAGAGTCACTCATCTCTTCACCTGACCTGACCTTCACTTTTGCCTCTTGCATTGAGCATGAGAGCATGTAGCAATCACCTACTTTCACAAAATGAGCGGACCAAATGAAGCGAAAAGTCGACAGCGAGTGCCAGGTTTTTAAGAAAGAGTGGACGGCAAAATATTTTTTCACTGAAGTCTGATCAAAGGCCATATGTGTGATTTGTCAAGAAAACATGGCAATTTTCAAGGAATACAATATCAGCCCACACTTTTCCACCAAGCATGCTAACTACACTAGCAATTTGTCATCCCAAGAAAGGGCAAGTACAGCTTCGAGGTTAGCAGCCAATTTACAGGCTCAGCAAAATATTTTTCCCCAACAGGAGTCCAGCACAAAGGCAAGTTATCTACTGGCATATAAATTAGCAAAAGCAATCAAGCCTTTCTCTGAAGGAGTTTTTGAAGCAATGCATGGTGGAGACAGCAAGTCTTATGTGTCCAGAGAGGAAAAGCAAACTCGAAAACATAAGCTTATCGCGCAGAACAGTGACTCGACGTATAGAACTAATTGACGAAGACGTGGCTTGTGGGTTAATCAAGAAAGCAGAGTCCTTTACATTTTATTCGTTAGCACTGGTGACATCATAAGGACACTGCACACCTCTTAATTTTTGTCAGAGGAATTAACGACAATTTTGAAATCACAGAGGAGTTTTTATCCATGGAGTCCATGAAAGGCACAACAAGAGGATTGGATTTATACGTACGAAAGGGTTGCATTGAGAGGCTGTCTGGTTGCACTGAGAGGCTGAAGCTACCTTGGTGTAAACTGGCAAATGTCACCACAGATGGATCACCAAATTTAACAGGAAAAAACATCGGACTGCTGAAAAGAATCCAGGACAAGGTGAAAAAGAAGAGGACCCTGAGTCGGAGGTAATTTTCCTACACTGTATTATCCACCAGGAAGCCCTGTGCAAGACTGTATTGCAGCTTGATCACGTAGTGAAGCCAGTTGTAAAACTTGTGAACTTCATACGGGCAAGGGGACTTAGTCATCATCAATTCATTAAATTCCCTGAAGAAACTGATGCTGACCATCAGGACTTACTTTACCACTCCAATGTCCGTTGGCTAAGTTTGGGGAAAGTGTGTCAGCTCAGAGGGGAGATCGGCTCGCTTTTGGAGTCAATGGGGAAAGCCGACGATTGGCTTTTTGATTTTGCATTCACTGTGGACATTTTGGAACACATGAACGAGCTGAACGTGAAGTTACAGGGGAAGGATGTATTTGTACCTGAACTGTATTTGAACGTGAAAGCCTTCAAAGCCAAGTTAACTTTGTTCTCAAGGCAGGTAATGAACAAATTATTCGTTCATTTCCCGACACTAGCGATGCTGGAAGAGGCGCTCAGCATGCAAAGAAATACAGCAAATCACTGAACGACCTGCATGGAGAATTCCGTCGTCGATTCTCTGATTTTGAAAAGATTGAGAAGTAGTCCACGGTGGTGTAGCGGTCTAAGCATCGGCTTTGTGTCGATGCAGTTGCCCACTGGGGACCGGGGTTCGCGCCCCGGTCTCATCAGATGCGACTATGGCCGGACTCGATGAAGCAGCAATAATTGGCAATGCTGACTTCAGGATGGGGCGGAGTCGGCTTGTGTTCGTCACATGAATGCGTCTCTGTGTGTGTCGGAAAAAGCAGTGGTTCGGCCTGGAGTCGCCTCGCCACGACGTCGAGACTGCCGGCCGGAGAGATGCAGTTGGCGAACGCATGCAGTACGAGGGTGGGAGTTTGAATTAAAAAATAGGGATCGATTGGCCACTAAATTGGGAGAAAATCAGAATTCTTTTTTTTAAGAAAAGATTATGAAGTCACAGCAGCTGGTGTCATGTCTCCTGTCACTCGACTATGAGACAGCACCACAGGAACTGCAGTTGGAGTTGATTAATCTCCAGTGCGACTCTGTCTTGAAGGAGAAGTTCAACTCCGTCAAACTGGATGAGTTTTATGCCTCACTGAACGAGACCAAGTTTCCAAACCTCCGACAGATGGCACAGAAGATGCTGGTGTTATTTGGCTCTACCTATGTGTGTGAGCAATCATTCAGTGTGATGAACATCAACAAAACACGTCACAGAGCCCAGCTTACTGATGAACACTTGAGCTCTGTCCTGCAAACTGCCACAACAAAATTCACACCAGACTTTGATGCGCTCGCAAAAAAGGGTGCCCAGCAACACTGTTCCCATTAAATCAAGCACTCGGGGGTGAGTTTATTTTCATTACTTTTTGGGAAACAGATTTCACAGTCATGTAATTTATGCTAGTTAATTTTTGCCCCTCATCAAGAAGTATTAGTGGCCCGTCTTTCAATTTCTAAAACCCAGTGTGGCCCTTGAGCCAAAATATGTGCCTACCCACATGATAGATCGTCTTAAAATGGATCCAGGATGGTTCCCCTGCTAATTTAATACTGAATTAGCTTTAAAGACAGACCTACTTGTTAGTTGTCACTGTGGGTACTGTCACTGTGCACACAGGTACAGCCCCATTGACTGTCAATGGAGCTGCTCCATGAGTTCTCTTGCACTAGCCAACAGATCTGATATAATTACTCCCAGTACAATTTTGAGTAAGCAGCCATGTAGACACCTGGGTTGGTTGGTAGACGTCAGGGGGGTGTTTGACAGCAGGTGTGTCAATAAGGTTGTACTTCCTTTTTTTTTTTTTTTTATAAATCAAGCCTCTTGAAACCTTTTGGATTTCCCCCCTTTTTCTCCCCAATTGTATCTGGCCAATCACCCCACTCTTCCAAGCCATCCTGGTTGCAGCTCCACCCCCTCTGCTGATCCGGGGAGGGCTGCAGACCCAAGGCTCAGCGTTTTTGGTTTTTATTTTTCAAAAAAAAAATCCGGGAATTTATCGGCGTTTAAACCGATCTGCTCCTTTTAAAAAATGTGGGTATTTTTCGGTGAAAATAATCCGTGGAAACATAAAATTCAGGTGAAAACCAGTTTAAACCGATCTGCTCCTTATAAAAAATCAGTGTGTTTCAGTGAAAATCAGTAAAAACCGAAAACGCTGAGCCTTGAGACTACCACATGCTTCCTCCGATACATGTGGAGTCACCAGCCACTTCTTTTCACCTGACAGTGAGGAGTTTCACCAGGGGGATGTAGCGCGTGGAAGGATCATGCTATTCCCCCCAGTTCCCCCTCCCCTCTGAACAAGTGCCCCAACCGCCCAGAGGAGGCGCTAGTGCAGCGACCAGGACACCTACTCACATCCGGCTTCCCACCCACAGACACAGCCAACTGTGTCTGTAGGGATGTCTGACCAAGCTGGAGGCAATACAGGGATCTGAACCGGCGATCCCCGTGTTGGTAGGCAAATGAATACTGCCACGCCACCTGGACGCCCAGAACTTATATTCCTTGATCAAGAAGTCAAGTCAGTATAGCAATTGTTTTAATATTTTTACCAAGAGACTGCAGGTTCTTTTGTTTCTAATCTGGGAGCAGTGAGAAGTTTGTCTGTGCTCACATTATGTTCTCCACAATTGCAAGATTTTAAATTGGGCAAATTATAGTGTCGGGTGGATTTTCTCTTTATGAAAGCCTTTCCAAATCATGATCAATCATGACCTTACAAGGCTTTCTGTAAGCTTCAATTCTCCCATTTCATACAAGACAAAAAAGTAAAGCAGATATTAAAGGAGAAGACTTGACCTCGGCTTTCTTTTATGTGTTAGGATGTCCCTCTCCAACTATTAAGTTTCTGCTGAAGTCATCATGGTGCCTACAGCTGAGAGCTAACTATAGCGGCAGGTCTGCCGAGACCCATTCTGGCTCTCTCATTAAGCAAACAAACAGACACACAAAGACTGGCATGCACACACATGCACATTATACAAAGACAATCTCTAGCATGCAGATACACATTCGCACACTAAACCTCAGTCCCACCCACCAGCAGTTAATTATCTAGCTTTGATTGCGGGCATGTTCATCTCACATTGTTAATTAGAGTTGTGAACACTTCATTAATTAGACTGAGCCAGTCCTCGAGGACCTGGGGGATTCCAGCACTGCATCTCTTTGTGTGTACGTCCGCATGTGTATATTTGTGTGTGTGTGTGTGTGTGTGTGTGTGTGTGTGTGTGTGTGTGTGTGTGTGTGCGCGCGCGCGCGCGCGCGTCTCTTTACCAGTTTGTATCTCTGCATGGGAATCCTACTGGTGTCGATAGGACCCCTCTTGGCTTCATCCCTGAATCTTGCCTCCGGCAGAGCTATTGCACACATCACATGGGCCCAACTGCATCGATATAGCCATGCACAAACACACGCACAAAGACACACACGCTTCCATTAAAAAATAGACATTAATCTCAGGGCACAAAGACCATGTCTTACATGTTTAAAAGATCACACAAAAAAAACTTCAGACAGCTTAAAAGCTTACTTGTCATCTGTGGTTTTCTTTAAAGCACCCCCCCTCAGGTTGCATAGACAACATTCCTGAGAGAGACAGACAGACAGACAGACACAGAGATAGACACAGAGAGACAGCCAGACACAGAGAGACAGACACAGAGAGACAGACGGACAGAGAGAGACAGACAGACACAGAGAGACAGAGACAGACAGACACATAGAGACAGACAGGCACAAAGGGAGACAGACACAGACAGACAGAGACAGACAGACATAGAGCGAATGAGACAGAGAGAGAGAGACAGACACACAGAGAGACAGACACAGAGAGAGAGAGATGGATTAAGTGGCACATAGCACATATAGGCATTTTAACATAAAGCAAAGCTTTACTGATAGTGGCCTGGGTGTGCAGTGGTGTGTGACAAGAGGTAATCGTATTCAGTCATCTTTCAGCTATGTGAGACTGTTGGTCAACAAACTTGAAGGCTATAGCAACCTGGTAGAATGAACAACAGTGGATGGAAAACATACCGCTTTTAAGTTTCCTTCCGTACAGCGATCACATGACCACTGTTCAATGACGGCATCTGCAGCAGCACCATAGCAACCTAGAAGAGGAACAAAGTTACAACATATGAATGTAGTCAATTAGAAATAAAAAAGTAGTTTCTTCCCAAAAGCAATTGCTCGGATATCATATACACCTAGATTAATCAAAATGGCAAAGAACAGCTTGTTCTGTTATCATGTGAGAGACTTCCAACAGTATGAATGAGGCATTTGCAGCAAATGATGGAAAATCCTGATTCTCAAACGAGCTCCCATTAAAGAGAGCATGCTTGTATTCTTACTTTGTCTTTCCATTAAAAACACAAGAGTGAACAAACATAAACCCACATGTAAACACACAAAATGCCCACAATTGCATTTTCCACAACCCCATTGTTGTTTATGCTGCTCGGGCTCATTCTGTGCAGAACAGCTTAGTGCGGCCTGGCTAAGTGGAAATGGGAGATGTGTTTGGCGTGCACATCAAATGGAAACTTTGAGGGGGCAGTGAGGTATTTTTTTGTGCCCTAGCTTATAAGTGCATTTAGTGTGTGTGATGTGGTGGTGGTGGTGGGAATTGAGTCTCAAAGAGCAATTTATGCCAAAAAAAGCTTGTCGCTTAAACGACAGGCTTGCACAGGTGTGACCTGACATATTAGCTTCAGGTGCTAACACAACTACTCCAAACACCTGGCCACCAGAAGCAACTCCAAAAAACAACACAAACTTGGAAAACAGCGGTGTTGTTTCATTGTTGTCGGTTGTTTTAATTCCAGTCTGTGTGCCCTTGGTGAAGGGGAGAAATACTACAAATGGCTTGTAAAAAGCACTTCTGGAGCCCCGCGCGAGAAAAGAATTGGAATGCAAAAGGAAGACAAATGCGAGTCTTTTCAGAGTTGACAGCTAGTTAGAATCAAAAAGCTGAAGGCTTTAGACATAATCTGGAGGATTTTTTTTCCGGCATACCAAATGCTTAAAGTGTGTGTGTACGGGGGTATCCAGGTAGCGTAGTGGTCTATTCCGTTGCCTACCAACATGAGGATCAAATCCCCATGTTAGCTGCGGCTTGGTCGGGCGTCCCTACAGACACAATTGGCCGTGTCTGCAGGTGGGAAGCCAGATGTGGGTATGTGTCCTGGTTGCTGCACTAGTGCCTCCTCTGTTCAGTTGGGGCACCTATTCGGGGGGGGGGACTGGGGGGAATAGTGTGATCCCCCCATGTGCTACGTCCCCTGGTGAAACTCCTCAATGTCAGGTGAAAAGCAGCAGCTGATGACTCCACATGTATCGGAGGAGGCATTTGGTAGTCTGCAGCCCTCTCCGGATCGGCAGAAGGGGTGGAGCAGTGACCGGGATGGCTCTGAAGAGTGGGGTGATTGGCCGGATGCAATTGTGGAGAAAAAGGAGCGTGTGTGTGTGTGTCCTCCTTTTCTGTTCTCCCAATATCCATCACTGAAGGAAAACAAAACAAACTCACCTCTTTCCTTTCTACACTTCAAATAAAAGCACAGAGGGAAGGCAACACCAGCCTGTATTTATTGTCGAGCGCTCAAAACCAAACTTGTGGCTTTTACATCAACGTTGGCTAACACACATCATCTGCCACGCACACACTCACACTCATGTGTGCAGGAATACACATGCACATTAATGGCAGAATGTGTGTGGATGCAAACAAAAACTCAGGGCCATTACTCTCGTTCTCAAAAAGTTAAAGATGAGGTGAGATCAAAACTAGAGGGGACAGATTTTGAGGGAGGGGAAGCTAAATTTGGCACTAAAGAAAAAAGATTTATAAAGGCTGGATGACTGAGGAAGAGCCATGGGTTACTAAAAGCTGAGGAGTCGGGATTGTGAGTGAGAATGAGGGATAGTGAGACTATGAAAAATGTGCGCATAAACTGGTAGAAATCTGAGTGAAAAGTTAATATAATGGGGAAATGTGCGTGGATTGGAAACATATCTTGGGGCAGTTAAATTGTGTGAGGGATGAAGAAAATGTGTTGTTTCTTTGCGCATCTGTGTGCGAGAGAGCGAGAGAGCGAGAGAGAGAGAGAGAGAGAGAGAGAGAGAGAGAGAGAGAGAGAGAGAGAGAGAGAGGCTGACTTAGTGAGGGCTTGTGGAATTGGCTGGAGCTATTGGACCAGAAGAGAATGTGGTGAAGACAGAAGATTCACCATCATTCAGCTGACGAGGGCAAAAAAAAAAAAATCACTTCAAACCACAGAGGAGGGGTGTGTGTGTGGGGTGTGTGTGTGTGGGGGGGGGGGTTAAACCCACTGAACTTGTTAAAGTGATAGAGATGAGTGCACAAGGTAGAAGTGAACTTTGTAGTGGAGTTGGTTTGTTAGGTCAGCAGTGGTGCTAGAGGTGGATGTAGGCATTGCACTTCAACTGTACAGACTGACATAGGTTGGTCTGATGTTGGACTGTAGAACAGTGGACACGCTGTAGCTGATGTAGCCTTGGGCATGTATTTTTATTGTCCTGAACTGACATATACTGCCGATACAAACTACCTTGATTGTTCTTTTCTCACATGTATATACTGTATATACTATGTGTATATACTATATATATATATACACACACACAAATGGACATGCGTCTTGCACTACTGATTACAGTCTGATTAAAGTCTTGCACTACTATTTGAGTCTGCTTGTCACTGTGCATTCCTTTTTTCCCTACAAGGATGATTAAATTTTGTCATCTTGTAAGTATTGAATTGACTACAATCTACTACTACTACTACTTTTGGCTGCTCCCGTTAGGAGTTGCTGCAGCGAATCATCCGTTTCCATCTCTTCCTGTCCTCTGCATCTTCCTTTGTCACACCAGCCACCTGCATGTCCTCTCTCACCACATCCATAAACCTCCTCTTTGGCCTCCTCTTTTCCTCTTCCCTGGCAGCTCCATACTCAGCATCCTTCTCCCAATATACCCAGCAATTTCCCCACAGGGATTAATAAAGTATCTCAAAATCAAAATCAAATCTCTCCTCCACACATGTCCAAGCCATCTCAATCTTGCCTCTCTTACTTTTTCTCCAAACAATCCAACCTGAGCTGTCCCTCTAATATACTCATTTCTAATCCTGTCCTTCTTCATCACTCCCAATGAAAATCTTAGCATCTTCAACTCTGCCACCTCCAGCTCCGCCTCCTGTCTTTTCATCAGTGCCACTGTCTCCAAACCATACAACATAGCTGGTGCCACAACCATCTTGTAAACCTTCCCTTTAACTCTTGCTGGTACCCTTCTGTCGCAAATCACTCCTGACACTCTTCTCCACCCATTCCATCCTGCCTGCACTCTCCTCTTCACCTCTCTTCTGCACTCCTTGTTACTTTGGACAGTCAACCCCGAGTACTTAAACTCATACGCCTTCATCACCTCTACTCCTTGTATCCTCACCATTTCACTGTCCTCCCTATGGTTCATGCATATGTATTCCTTCTTGCTCCTCCTGACTGTCATTCCTCTTCTCTCCAGTGCATACCGCCACCTCTTTAGGCTCTCCTCAACCTGCTCCCTACTCTCACTGCAGATCACAATGTCATCCGCAAACATCATAGTCCACGGAGACTCCTGCCTGATCTTACAATGCTCGTGGTAAAGCTCACCTTTTCTACATATAATAGTGCACATGTGCAAAGATGTACATATGCTATCAGTATCTCTCTCCCTCATACTATTACTTACTTGCATGGACTTGGAGACAGCAGCCCTGGCAGTAAAGTAAAGGTGACGTGCCATCTTCTTGCAACAGTGGGTTGGTGGGAGTTGGAGGGCAGTTTTGTTCCCGGAAGGAGAAGCAGATCTCTGGTACTAGAGGCTTAGTTCTTCTCAGTCCTACTTTATGATACGTAGGGTGCTCTGAAAGAGAGCAGGCTTGGGACAAGACAGGGGCCACAGTTGCAACAGGCCTACTGTCCTCTGCTTTGTCTTCAGGCTGTACAAAGAAAAAGATATATAGTAAAATATTTAGCCTTTTTCCCTTTCTTCTTGTCAGTTGGAACAATGAGTTTTCGATTATTAGCTAGCCGTATATTTGGTGCTTCCGTTTCTAACAAAGTGGTGTAGTGTTATGGTCACTCTAACAGGTGTGTGTGTGTGTGTGTGTGTGTGTGTGTGGGCATGTGTGTTTTATGACTATCTGTATAAAAACAAACTATACTAATGATACTGACAAAATGTGGTGAAAACACCCACTAAGTGGTATGTATATACAGTGGCTTGCAAAAGTATTCATACCCCTTGAACTTTTCCACATTTTGTCACGTTTCGACCACAAACATAAATATATTTTATTGGAATTTTATGTGAAAAACCAACACAAAGTGGCACACAATTGTGAAGTACAAAGAAAATTATACATGATTTAAAAAAAAAAATTTACAAATAAAAAACTGAAAAGTCAGGTGTGCAAAAGTATTCAGCCCCCCTGAGTCAATACTTTGTGGAACCGCCTTTTGCTGCAATTTCAGCTGCAAGTCTTTTGGGGTATGTCTCTACCAGCTTTGCACATCTAGAGACTGACATTTTTGTCCATTCTTCTTTGCAAAACAGCTCAAGCTCAGTCAGATTAGATGGAGAGCGTTTTTGAACTGCTGTTTTCAGATCTTGCCACAGATTCTCAATTGGATTTAGGTCTGGACTTTGACTGGGCCATTCTAACACATGAATATGTTTTGTTTTAAACCATTCCATTGTAGCTCTGGCTTTACGTTTAGGGTCGTTGTCCTGCTGGAAGGTGAACCTCCGCCCCAGTCTCAAGTCTTTTGCAGATTCCAACAGGTTTCCTTCCAAGATTGCCCTGTATTTGGCTCCATCCATCTTCCCATCAACTCTGACCATCTTCCCTGTCCCTGCTGAAGAGAAGCACCCCCAGAGCATGACTCTGCCACCACCATGTTTGACAGTGGGGATGGTGTGTTCAGAGTGATGTGCAGTGTTAGTTTTCCGCCACACATAGCGTTTTGCATTTAGGCCAAAAAGTTCAATTTTGGTCTCATCTGACCAGAGCACCTTCTTCCACATGTTTGCTGTGTCCCCCACATGGCTTCTGGCAAACTGCAAACGGGTCTTCTTTTAACAATGGCTTTCTTCTTGCCACTCTTCCATAAAGGCCAGATTTGTGCAGTGCATGACCAATAATTGTCCTGTGGACAGATTCCCCCACCTGAGCTGTGGATCTCTGCAGTTCATCCTGAGTCACCATGGGCCTCTTGGCTGCATCTCTGATCAGTGCTCTCCTTGTTCGGCCTGTAAGTTTAGGTGGACGGCCGTGTCTTGCTAAGTTTGCAGTTGTGCCGTACTCTATCCATTTCCGGATGATGGATTGAACAGTGCTCCGTGAGATGTTCAAAGCTTGGGAAATCTTTTTATAGCCTAACCCTGCTTTAAACTTCTCCACAACTTTATCCCTGACCTGTCTGGTGTGTTCCTTGGACTTCATGATGCTGTTTGCTCCCCAATATTCTCTTAACAAACCTCTGAGGCCGTCACAGAACAGCTGTATTTGTACTGAGATTAGATTACACACAGGTTGACTCTATTTAGTCGTTAGGTCAACATTCGATCATTCAGCACTCATCAGGCAACTTCTGAAGGCAATTGGTTGCACTCAGAGAAAAGGGGGCTGAATAATTTCGCACACCGCACTTTTCAGTTTTTTATTTGTAAAAAAAATGTAAAATCATGTATAATTTTCTTTGTACTTCACAATTGTGTGCCACTTTGTGTTGGTCTTTCACATAAAATTCCAATAAAATATATTTATGTTTGTGGTCGTAACGTGACAAAATGTGGAAAAGTTCAAGGGGTATGAATACTTTTGCAAGCCACTGTATATATATATATATATATATATATACACTACCGTTCAAAAGTTTGGGATCACCCAAACAATTTTGTGTTTTCCATGAAAAGTCACACTTATTCACCACCATATGTTGTGAAATGAATAGAAAATAGAGTCAAGACATTGACAAGGTTAGAAATAATGATTTGTATTTGAAATAAGATTTTTTTTACATCAAACTTTGCTTTCGTCAAAGAATCCTCCATTTGCAGCAATTACAGCATTGCAGACCTTTGGCATTCTAGCTGTTAATTTGTTGAGGTAATCTGGAGAAATTGCACCCCACGCTTCCAGAAGCAGCTCCCACAAGTTGGATTGGTTGGATGGGCACTTCTTTGAGCAGATTGAGTTTCTGGAGCATCACATTTGTGGGGTCAATTAAACGCTCAAAATGGCCAGAAAAAGAGAACTTTCATCTGAAACTCGACAGTCTATTCTTGTTCTTAGAAATGAAGGCTATTCCATGCGAGAAATTGCTAAGAAATTGAAGATTTCCTACACCGGTGTGTACTACTCCCTTCAGAGGACAGCACAAACAGGCTCTAACCAGAGTAGAAAAAGAAGTGGGAGGCCGCGTTGCACAACTGAGCAAGAAGATAAGTACATTAGAGTCTCTAGTTTGAGAAACAGACGCCTCACAGGTCCCCAACTGGCATCTTCATTAAATAGTACCTGTTAGAGCCTGTTTGTGCTGTCCTCTGAAGGGAGTAGTACACACCGGTGTAGGAAATCTTCAATTTCGTAGCAATTTCTCGCATGGAATAGCCTTCATTTCTAAGAACAAGAATAGACTGTCGAGTTTCAGATGAAAGTTCTCTTTTTCTGGCCATTTTGAGCGTTTAATTGACCCCACAAATGTGATGCTCCAGAAACTCAATCTGCTCAAAGAAGTGCCCATCCAACCAATCCAACTTGTGGGAGCTGCTTCTGGAAGTGTGGGGTGCAATTTCTCCAGATTACCTCAACAAATTAACAGCTAGAATGCCAAAGGTCTGCAATGCTGTAATTGCTGCAAATGGAGGATTCTTTGACGAAAGCAAAGTTTGATGTAAAAAAAATCTTATTTCAAATACAAATCATTATTTCTAACCTTGTCAATGTCTTGACTCTATTTTCTATTCATTTCACAACATATGGTGGTGAATAAGTGTGACTTTTCATGGAAAACACGAAATTGTTTGGGTGATCCCAAACTTTTGAACGGTAGTGTATATATATATATATATATATATATATACACACACACACACACACACACACACGTGCCGGTGTGGGAAGATGGCGGCGCAAACTCACGTTTGCAGCAGCTTCACCCACACCGACTATGCAGTGTCTTTGTCCATGTCTAAGTCATCGTGTGAAGTTTTCATTTTTTTTCTTTTTCTGTTTGATGGCTGGGAGAGCTGGTGTTAGATCAGCCGAGAGAGCTTGGTCTGCTGCATCCTGTGAGCCCAGGGACCATGGCCCTGCTTGGAGCTGTGCCCGAGAGGAAACACCGAGGCGGTCTGGCGGTGGCCTTGCCTAGCGTCAACTGTGCAGTGTTTTTGTCTGCGTCTGCATTTGTATCATCGTTTGGAGTGCAGGGAGGTGTGTCAAGGGTGTCTGGCTTGGAGACTAGCATTGGATTGGCTGAGGGAGCCTGGTCTGCTGCATCCAGTGGGCCCAAGGACCACAGCGCCGCCTGGAGCTGCGCTTGAGAGGAAACACCGAGGGTGGTCTGACAGGACGCGGAAGCGGGGCAGGCTAAGCTAACTGATAGCCCATGCAGACCGGCAGTTCCGACAGTCATCCTGGCTGGGTTTCGTTCTCTGGACAGTGGAATTTTTGGACTGTGTTGCACTGAATGGACTGTGTTGTTAACTGTTTGTTTTTTGTTTTTGTTTTTTTGCTTTTTTCTCTCTGTTTTTGTATGTTTTTGGTGGTGTCGTTTTTGGAAATTCAGATATGTGTTTTTATCTTTTGTGTTGCACTGCTGTGGGCTGGGTGAAATTAAATTTCGTTTCTTTTGTGCACTCAAGTACATGATAGAAATTACACTAAATTGTTCTTGATTCATCACACACACACACACACACACACACTGAGTGGACCTTATACCTGATAATATGGCATGAAGAGTGTGCAAACAGCACAGTATGGCTGCACGGTAGCTGCATTGGCGTTGTACTCCCTCTCAGCCGTGAAGTAGCTCTTCCTGCTCTGCCACAAGAAAAGGAGGTGCTTAGCCCATGCCTCCACTTCCTGCTCCTCACCTTCCACCAGGCTTGACTCGGGGGGCTCTAAGTGAAGAGGTAACAAGAGTTTTAAAACCCAGCAAACTTATACATTCCATCTGTGTATCATTTGTTAGGATGCAGATGGTGAGCAACACTACGCTGAAAACGAACCTCTGGTTTGACGGTTTGTTAATTAGGTCTCTTCTGAATCTGATGCGGAGTGTGACCTGATTATCAAGATCACACAATAGGCCTCATTCTCACTGTGCACCGCTAAAACATTGCTAGAGTTGCAGCTAGATAAGATGTAATCCATCCAATGACCTGGCAATTTCTAAAATGACTTGCAAAATATTCCATTTTAATTTAATAGTGTCCTGTCTCTTTATGAGACTGCACTGAATGATTAAGAGCACTCATCATCATAAAATCAGCAACTCTGAGCCATAAATGTCCATTTCATGGTCATATCTTTCTCTGGAACAAACAACGACAGTTACTGCTGAATTATTCATCTTCTCCATTGCCAAGAAGATGATAAGCGTGATTCCGTGTGCATGTGTGTCTACGTTAGTAGTTATTTTAGGGCCCTCCCTCCATCTTGAACCATGAAGGCAAATAGAAGATCTATCACTGGTTCATTTCATTGCGGTAGACCTGCGAATTAAATCTTTTGGGTGTGTTTATGTCTGCATTGACGTCCAAAGAACCATTTTGGCGTGATATGAACTGTGAAAAATTAAAGGGATCTTGGGGACTGAGGAGGTGGTCGAATAGAGCATTTTAATTGGCCTGTTTTTTGTGTGTGTGTCGAAATGTTACCTGACATTCGATAGTTCAGAAATAATGATTACATGCTCATAATTTTGTAAGTAAAGGTCTTAGGATGGCTATCAACACATTACATCCCTTATCATTTTTATTCTTGACAGCAGTCTATTATACAACTGGGTGTTGCCTTCTGCCTCCCACTACACAAAGCAAACCACAATGACAAACATCCATGGGCCTTAACACTTGAACGACCAGGATTTCACCCCTACCTAAAACGACCATGGGCGGTCAAAATGACGGCCGGTTTTTAAACTCTATATTCTGTCAAGATAAATATCCAACTGAGATATTAATGCATTGCACATGTTAGTATGTCTGTTAAGAAACGACTGACACCAAAATTAACATTTTAACAACTTTAATACTATTTTTCAAACAATTTAAAATCGCCACTGTCCAACATCTGTAAATACTGTGGTAGTCACGGTGCGTCTGAAACGGCGGCTGTACCCACACATGTTGGCAATAATCAAAAATTAAGTTTAGACTATTACACTGCACTGGAGAATGCTAGTGTGTTTTTAGGACAGAGCAATGAACTTCACGAAGGAAATAATGTGACGACACATGTCATAGTGACATGACGCGCACGATGACGTGCAAATTATGAGCCGTCTTTTTGACTGCTCATGGTCGTTTTAGGTAGATCTTATCATAACTTTTTTTGTGCAATTGATCTAAAACTAATTTTAATGCAAATATAGGCAATTTTAGGAGTATTCAGGGGGCAGCAGGTCTGTACCTCCCCCCCACAGTTATTAAACTTTGAAAATCCAAAACCGTCAAAATGAAGGCCTTGGTTATTCTAGTGTTAAGTGATGTGCGCATGACTCAAGCCAAACAATCTGTATGCAACTTGTTTTGTGTGAATGTTGGAGCACTCAAAGACTAAAGCTTGGCAATACCCTTTCTTTGAAACTTTAAGTGTGTGTTATGTGGGCATTTGAATGTGCCTACCATCATCGCTGGTTGCCTGTTGTTTAACAGCAGTGGGCACAGCCCTGGCAGTAGGTTTCCTCAATGGGTGACGCCAGCTCTTACTGGTCATCTTCGCCGACAAACCAGGGTACTGGCATAAAGAGGTAGCATTAGAAGGCATTACAGTGTTTAGCCTATGTGTATATGATTGTGATCATCTGTGTGTGAGACAGCAAGGGAGAGCAAGAAGGACAGAGATTGTGTGAAGAAATACTCACAGCACAAACCTCTCCAGGTTCCAGCCCAGGGTCACAACATTCATAGTCACTTGTATCATTGTCTTCCTCTTCTTCCTCCTCTGATGAGTCACTACTGCTGTCCCCTTTGGCACTACTCTGCTGCTCTTGCTCTTCTTCCTCCTCCTCTTCTTCTTCCTCCTCCTCTGAGGCCCGTTCTTCTGTGTCAGAGACCCCCTCTGGATGCCCTCTGACAAGTGTCAGTGGAGAACCTGGAGTGTCTGGGTTAACGCAATCATCTGCCTCCCTTACCCTCCCCAGCTCCCTGCACAATGTCAGGGCTTCAGCAGCCTCCACTTCCACTCTGTGGAGCTCATATTCTCCAGAGAGCCCCAGTGGCTCCACAGCACCAGCTGACACTAAAGAAGTGGGTTCCAGCTGGGCCCAGGTAAGAGGCCCATCGCCATCCTCCCGCTTGTCTGAGTTACAGAGGTGTTGGTGTGGATCATCCGGGTCTGTGACCTCTTTGCACTGTGGTTCAGTCCACATAGTGTAAGGCAGGGGATCATGGGTGAAGTCAGAAGGGAGCTCTGGGTGGAGGCTCTGAATGAGCACTGCAGGACTCGGGGAATTGAGGTTTTTCCAAATACTGCTGGAAAAGGGTTTGGGTTCCATGTAGAGGCTCTGGGAATTACAGTGGGAAGGTGTGTACATATGGGAGTTGAGATATGTCTCATCCATTTGATGGAGTTGTAGGGTTGTGTTGCTGTTGTTCTGACTGCAGGATGAAATAGAGGGAGCCAGAGAATTTTGGTTAGAGATAGAGGTCAAAAGAGAGCCCACAAAGCTATGGCTGAATGTGTTCTCTCTTTGAGGTGGGTCATTGGTAATTTCCTTAGCTGTTAACGTTGCTTGTTTAGGCTGCTCTTCTGTTTGAAAAGTAGCAGTGCAAACTGGCTGGCTAGTGGTAGCAATGCTTTCAACAGGGATAAGGCTTCCCAACTTTGTACAATCCTCCTCTCCAGCCACTTCTGGCATTGTTCTCATTTTATGGAGACCATCATCAGACATTTTCTGCATGGCATCACTTGTCAAATTAGCCGTGCTTACTGCAGAATCGTCCATTACAGGCCCTTTGTGGTTACACCGGGAAGAATCTGAATGCCAGTTGCTGGCTTGTTCTAGAGAGAGAGTCTCCCTTGTGGTCTTTATGTCATTTTCTTTTCCTTCCCATTGAACTCCACAGAAGGACCCAGAGTCAGTTGGCATTTCCCGCTGAAGCACGGGTGCCACCTGGTGAGAGCGTGATCTCGACACTGGGACTTCAGATAGGCAATCATCAGCAAGGGTGAGTGAGGGCATCTCTTGCATTAGAACAGGTGGCAGGGGGCAGGCTTCAACCCTATCTCCTGCCAGCTCAGGGGTGAGGCGTGGCATATCTACTCCATTACTGTGCAACAGAGAAGGAAAAACATTTTCCTCACTGCTGCTGTTTTCTATGCTACACTGGTCTCCTGCTGAGGGGATGGAGCTACTAGAGGCATTGTTACTTCCATCTACTGGTTCAACGATAGGACCATAAATTATTTTTGTGGTGGAGGGCTGACTGAAGTGCACTGGGTTAGCCGAGTCCATTGTTTCTATTTTAACAGTGTTATTTGTGTTAATCTCTGAACCTGTCTCTATGCACTCCACGTCAGTGCTTGATGTTAGGCTTGAAGCCTCCTCTTTACATGAGGTACAGGATGTCTGCACCTGAGAGACAGGAGGATGGAAGTCCGTCTCCAGACTGCCTGCTGTGTGGGATGATGGGCCCAGGTCATCGGTCTCCTGATGTGTGACCTCCATGGAGTAGCCTTGATGGACTGAGATGTTTTGTTGTTCAGGAGAGAGAGGGCCTGGCACATCAATTCCATCAAGAGTCTGGATGGGCTGGGACCTATGCTGTGGATCCTCAGCAGTGACACCCTTGACCTCTGAACGAGAAAGGTCTTGGGAGTTATTATGAGAGGTTATCTCTGCCCCTGAGTCTTTGTTATCCAGTGAGACAGGGGAAGAAGAGGGGTTCGAGTTAGCGTTTTGGGATGACTCCATGTTGGAAAAGCCAAAACTCTCACTTGCTACACGATTCACCTTCACCACACACATCTGCCGGCAAGCACCTGTTGTGGTTAGAGAGATGGGTTAACAATGATGTACAAAAAAAAAATTTTTTTCACCTTGCTCAGTACGATGCTGAACCTGACCAGCAACAAAATACATAGTGTGCCGTCCAACTCTCTCATTGAGTGCTTGTGCTAAAACGTGCTGTGCTAGTGATGCAGCAGTGTAATTCATTATTTCCTTAAATACGCCCCGTTTCTTTTTTGTCCTTTGTTTCTAATTTGATTGTTTTTGTTTTTTGATGTGGGTTTCTAGTTTCTGTACTGCACAGTACTATGGAAAAGGAAATGTTTAAAAAAAAATCTTTATTTTTGGCAAAAAAGTGTATCTTGCTGTGGTGGTCTGCAGTGCAGGTTCCTACAGTCAGCATGTGGCTATCACAGATATCGGCCCTTCTACCTCTGGGGAAACTGACTCATGATCTCAACCATGAATTGGACAAAGTCTGGAGACTCTGGAGGCCTTCGCACTCCTTCCTTCAAGGACTTTCCAACTTGTCTGTCCCTGGAGGGCGGTGCATGATTGCTCTGTTTTTTTTTTTTTGGTCTTTGCTTGCTTCCTGTCATGTTCTTGTGAAGTCTATTCATACTTATTGTCATAACTATTTTTTATTTATTTTTATTTTATTTGTTTTTCCTTTCAATATAACTTACATATTGCAGCGGCTGTTGTTGATTTTTGGGTGGGATTTTTCTGTTTTGTGCATTTTTTTGTTGCTATTTGTAAGGTGTTTGGGTTTATTAAATTTGAAAATCAATATAAAATATATATATATATATATATATATATATATTTTTTTTAACCCCTATGAAGCTGAGAAAGAATTCCAAAAACGTATGAAAACTGATAAAAGATGCAAGTTGATGTTAACATGCACACTAGACACGCTAGACTTTTACAAAAAAAAATACACTGAAATATATGTAGACATAAATTTACATGCTCGCATGTGCACACGTGTGCGCGCACACACACACACACACACACACACACACACACACACACACACACACACACACACACATGCACGCCAGAACCAAAACTCCATATAGACAACTACAGAGGCCTCAAACAATATCCTAGTGCCAGGAGTCAATCTCTTACCAGTAAGATCTATAGAACTCTCATTTTGGTTGTACTTAGACTCGGGCTCCTCTTTTTCCTCGTCTTCTTCATCACTGCAGGTTGTTTGTCCTAGGGATCGCCGCACCTTAGGCCCAAGTGGACCATCTAGGCCATCCCTCTTACAGCTATCCAGGACTGAGCTATGTTGTAGAGCAACAGGCTCCTCGGTGGTTCTCAGACGCTTGGAGCGCATACGAGAGTGGGTGCCACTAGAAGTAAAGACAGAGAGAGATCAAAGAGGATTCGAACTTTCACTCTGATAAATACTGAAAAGCGGTTTAAGCATGTCTGGCATTTTCTGACTTTGAGGCTTAACCCATATGGCCTGTGGGACTGCAAAATTTGTCAGGGCATATGGGTCAACCAGCCAGTGGAAAAAGCCAACAAGCTTGGCACAAGGTTGTTGTTTTTTTTCCTTTTTTTGTTTTGTTTTTTTTTTTTTGGTAAATGTTATTAGCTCTAAGACCAGGTAACCATTATCTGACACATCCCTTCATATTATGAATTTTTTTGCTAATTTTATGATTGGTATGGAAGACTGCAATAGATGAGCAAAGTTTTGGCCATAATTAGAGGCTGCAGTCCAACTATTATCCAATTACGCTGCAAGACTGCTGAAGGAACGATGGGCTACAGCTCCATCACTGTCCACTGAAAAGCTATCCAGTTGCATATCAGTGATGTCTACCTTTTTCGTGATATTCTCAGAAACATGTGATGTCCTCCATATGAAATTAATTTCAATGTAGGAGAAAGACACTGATGCAACGATGGTCTCAGTGAAGTGAATTCACAGAATAACTATTTCTATGGCTAAACACTCAGTTATGAAATTTCCACACCTAGCTCAATTTAAACCATGGCAGGAGTATTATCTATAGTTGACCTTTTAACTGCATAAAACAATGAGCCAAAATACATGTTTCAAAAAACCAAAATAAAAATTAAGTACCCTTTATTGACAGGTTTAGCCTTGGAGCGCCTCTGCAACCAACTTTGGAGTTCAGGTGTTGTACTAGGAGTAGCAAGGGTGTGGTCAATGGATGCAGAGTCCTTCCCGATCATCCAGTTAGCGTATCGGTCAGGCTGAAAGCGCTTTACAAAGGGTTCCATGGAGATCTTTACCATGTCCTTACTGCACGTGCACTACAGATGGGGTGAGAGGAGAAAATTGCTCTTCTTTATCAATCATGTCTATAAATGCTTATTCTTAGATTTAAATCTAATGCTAGATTTAAAGGTTGAATTGAAGCTAAAATCCATTTCATGCCTTCATGCCAATCGAATGATCTAAGTGTAATGACCATAAAACAGAGGTGTGATTTTACCTTAAATATAAACCAAACCTTAAATCATTATAATTGAATTTGTGTAATATAGCCTCACTTTTTTGGTAACACCTACTGTTTTTTTTTTCTTCACCCTCCAACACACCTGAGGGTGTGCTCCAATTATCGGGGTATCATACTGCTCAGCCTCCCTGGGAAAAGTCTACTCTAGGGTGCTGGAATGGAGGCTCCGACCGATTGTCGAACCTCAGATCCAGACGGAACAATGCGGATTCCGTCCTGGCCGTGGAACAACGGACCAACCCTTGTGGAAGTGCTGAGGGAGGCGTGGGAGTTTGACCAGAAAGTCTACATGTTTTGTGGACTTGGAGAAAGCTTACAATCGTGTACCCCAGGGCACTCTTTGGGGGGTACTGCGGGAGTATGGGGTGCCGGGGCAGGCCATCTGGTCCTTGTATAACCACAGTGAGAGCTGTGTCCATATTCTCGGCATAAAGTCAAACATGTTTTCGGTGGGTGTCGGACTCCACCAAGGTTGTCCTTTGCCGCCAATTTTGTTTGTGATATTCATGGACAGGATCTCAAGGCGCAGCCAAGGTAGGGAGTGTGTCCATTTTGGGAACCTCAGAATTGCATCTCTACTCTTTGCAGATGATGTGGTTTTGTTGGCTTCATCAGAATGCGACCTCTAGCACGCACTGGGGTGGTTTGCAGCTGAGTGTGAAATGGCTGGGATGATGGTCAGCACCTCCAAGTCTGAGGCCATGGTTCTCTACCGGAAAATGGCGGATTGCTCCCTCCGGGTTTGGGATGAGTTGTTGCTTCAAGTGAAGGAGTTCAAGCATCTCGGGGTCTTGTTCACAAGTAGGATGGAGTGGGAGACTGACGGGCGGATTCGTACAGCATCAGCAGTAATGTGGACGTTGTACCGGACCGTTGTAGTGAAGAGGGAGCTGAGCTGGAAGGCAAAGCTCTCAATTTAACAGTCAATCTTCATTCCAACCCTCACCTATGGTCATTAGCTTTGGGTAGTGACCGGAAGGGTGAGATCACTGAAGTGAGTTTTCTCCATAGGGTATCTGGGCTCAGCCTTAGAGATAGGGTGAGGAACTCGGATATCTGGAGGGAGCTCGGAATAGAGCTGCTGCTCCTTCGCGTCGAAAAGAGTCAGTTGAAGTGGTTCCAGCATCTGATTAGGATGTCTCCTGGGTGCCTTCCTTTGGAGGTTTTCCGGGCACGTCCAACTGGGAGGAGACCCCAGGGTAGACCCAGAACTCGCTGGAGGGACTACATGTCCAATCTGGCCTGGGAATGCCTTGGGATCCTCCAGGAGGAGCTGGAGGATGTTGCTGCGGAGAGGGACGTCTCCCCTACTTAGCTTGCTGCCATCGTGACCTGACCCCGGAGAAGCTGCTGATGATGAGATGAGATGAGATGAGATGAGACTGCCAGCCTGACCCTAGCTCAATATTACCTGTGTTGCAATTTTGCCGTAGTCTATCCAGCGGACGCTAGCAAAGTTGGTGGACTCTGCACAATTGAAGCCATGGTTGAAGCCAGCGTGATAGCCATAGGGGAAGGTGATCATGAACTCTCCAGCTTCCTGAGTAATCTGATCAAAGGGATGAGAGGATGAGAGAGAGAAGTGCGCAATGAACAGCTTGAGGAAATATACATTACTATCTCTTAAGCCTTCTACACTGGGTAAAATTACATTCACTAAGCATGATTTGACTGTGAGTGGTGTAACAATTAAAAAAAAATCTTCCCAGTATCTCTTGGGATTGATCAAAATCTTGATTATTCACAAAATACGAAGTGTTTAAAGACAAGTATGACAAGTGTCTTTTTTGAAATGGGCCGAGTTCCTACCTTATCAAAGGGAATGCCATATTTTTTCAGCACGGAAGGAGAGATCAGAGTCATCTTGTGACGAAGAAAAGCCTCGCAACCTTTGAAGCTATTAGGAAAGAAACCTGAAAAACACATACAAAGACTTAACAGAGACACTGAGCAAGATTTTTTTTAAAAAGCTCACTAGAAAGCTAAGTGAGTAACTCTAGGTTTTAGTTAAGAAACACAATTTGTCACCACAAGCGAGAAAACACTGAGTGACAGCAACAACTTTCAACTTTGATGTATTAAGGTAATGTTTAGTGTATGAATGTCCAAGTATCCCACTGACCAAGATTTTCTTTCCAACTCCAGCCGACCTACTCTGCATTGTAGATTAGCACCACCAGTTTGGCTTTCAGCTCTTAAAGGCCATTTCTAGCAACTATGCGACAACCATTTTGAAACACACTCATGTACTGTGGTCTTTAAGGACAATGGCTCACCAATGTCAGCTCCTCTTTGGTAGTCAAGTAATGGACAAAATAAGCTTTTATCTCATTACTGATTTGTATCGAAGGTCTGCTGAACAAACTACCATATAGTTTGTCTTGTCTGCACTATAGCTGAAGTTCAGTTTATTTTTTTGCTGTGCAGAGGGACTCAAAACACCATTGTATAAAAGTTTGGCAATGTCAGCACCGCTTAATTGAATAAAATTCCTTCTGCACAAATTGTCCTTGGGAAATTAAAGCAGTTCAAATTCAGATATTTGATGTCTCTTGTTGACCAGTATAAATCTGAAATTGGAAAGCAATTAACTGTGGTACTTTTGTCTGTGGTCACTGCTCGTTTAGACGTTGGCTTTCTAGTTTTCAACTGTTTAAGCTTTTAATGGTTATACTGCTTTTTTGTTGTTGCTGCATTCCTGTGCGGTTTTTGTTCTCCCAGTGCTGTAACAGAAATGTGTATGTGATGTCAGGACAAACCCCCTCTACCCAGCCCTAACCACAGTCCCGCACAGCCCAGAGACTCCCTATCAGCATACTCATATACGAGCATGAATCGATGCACTTGGCCCTCCCCCCAGGTTTGCATTCAAACACTCACTAATTCAACATTTATATTAATTCTTGTCTCTTTTTCCTTTTTACTAGCTCTCAATTAAAGCGCATTGCATTTTTTATAAATGAAGTATGTTACAAAAATAACGTTTGATTAGCTGTTAATTGGTTAACGGACTAATTAACTCCACTTTCTCAGGCCATCTCATATTAATTTCCATGTCCAACCGAAACCTAAACAGCTGACATTGGAAAACTTTATTTTACCTGTAGCCAGACGCTCCAGTCTCTTCCCGTGCTCAGGTGGGATTGCATACCTGTTAGAGACAAGAAGGACAGATGTGGGCCTGTAAGATTTTCTTTTTGTGTGAAGGCTGACTTGTGAGAAAGCACTGTTAAGTATGCCTAAACTGTAAATTACAGTGTATGCACACAGATACATGTCTTGAGAGCAGTTATGCCAATCTATCCAAGAGTATTTACAGTTTCAAGAGTGCCATCAAGTGGTGAATCAATGAATAACTGTCAACTGAGGTAAGACTGGCCAGTCCAGTCAACATGCAATATGTGTAAAATGCAACATAATTCCACCTCGCTGAGACGAGGTTATCCTTAACCATACATGCAAGTTCACAATAATTTTCAGAGACATCCAATATTCTAATTTAGAAAAAGAAGGGTGGATCAGTCGGTTTTCCAAAGAAATGATGGGTCATGCTCTCCAGTTCACACAGACTATTCGCGTAAAAAAACAACAACACACTTTTCTCTGACAGGCAAAAACAGTTTATGCTGCTATGGAGACAAGATTTCAACTGGATTCTACGTTGACCCTATTTTGCATCTTTCTGTGCCGCCACAGTTCCTGGAATGAAACTGACAAGAATTCTCTTTGGATTTGAGGAGATATTCCATTTGAATCGCAACCTCCTCTCTCAGGTCCATCGCATTTCTTCATCACAACTGTAAGCTTTGCCAAGTCGCGGGGGGGGGGGACCTCAGGTAGACATGAAGTGGCGTGTGTGTGTGTTTGTGTGTGTGTGTGTGAATGGGTGGGTGGGGGGCATCTTTAAGCAACTCTCCTACAGGGACAAGATGTCAAACTATCAGCAAGATGAAAGAGGGGTAGAGTGTGTGTTTTCAAGGTGTTTGTGAGAGAGAAAGTTTCTGAGTGTGTGTTGATAAGAATGTGTGTGGTTGAATGAGTATGTTGGATACTTGGGGCACAGTACTCTTGTGTGCACGTGCGTCTGCATGTGTGTGTGTTTCACTTTCTGGCTGTGACACTGATCCCTGTGGGGTTTCCAGGGTTGCAAGGCTCAGTGCTCTAATGAGCAGAACTCTCTCTAGGGCAAGAGAGGGAGAGAGAAATGGCGCAAGACTGCCTGGCAAAGAAATAAAAAGCAAACTCCTTTTTTTGTCTTCTTTCTCTTTCTCTACGGCTGACCATAACCTATTAGACCTGTGCAATTTACACTGCTGCAGGACAAAGTTAAATGAATGAAATAAACGGTGTTGATAACAGAAAACTGACATTTTACATGAGTATCATCATAATATGAATAAAGAAAAAGCAGGAGGAATGTTTGCTTTGTTGAGAGAAACATATCTCATTGTGTAGCAGCGACCACCAAGCATTGCCTACCAGCACTTTCCAAGAACTCTCCTCCAGCACTAGCAATCCTTTGTGGAGCAGTCAGTGGACAAACAGCCTTATTCCATGTGTAAAGTAACTGTTACACTTTTTTTCCCCTGCCGCTTTTTCTCCACAATTGTATCCGCCCAATTACCCCACTCTTACGAACAGTCCGGGTCGCTGCTCCACCCCCTCTGTGGAATCGGGGAGGGCTGCAGACTACCACATGCTTCCTCCGATACATGTCGCCAGCAGCACATGGGAAGATCAGGCTATTTCCTCAGCCCCCCCCCCCCAAACAGGCACCCCAACTGACCAGAGGAGGCGCTAATGCAGTGACCAGGACACATACCCACATCTGGCTTCCCATCTGCAAACACGGCCAATAGTGCCCCGACCAAGCCAGAGGTAACACGGGGATTCGAACCAGTGATCCCCGTGTTGGTAGGCAACAGACGGAGTAGACCGCTACGCTACCCGGACGCCCCAACATTAGACTTTTAAAGGGCATTATTTCACTAAAGAGTTGCAATCAGTACTCTTCTGTTAGCCAAGCAGCTGCTGGCTGTCACAAAGGTCACTAGAACTGACTAGATCAGTGTTTCCCAACCCAGTCCTCAAGGAACCCCTATCCTGCAGATTTTCTTTGCAACCCTGAATAGGTACCTGTTTGTAGTTATTCAACCAATCAGCAATGAATTATGTCAGATGTTGCACACCTTGCATAATTAAGTGCTGTGAGATGATTGGTTGAGTAAGTACAAGCAGGGATACTTATGCAGGGTTACAATTAAAATCTGATAGGGGTTCCTTGAGGACTGGGTTGGGAAACACTGGACTAGATGATGCCATTGATTAATTTGCATCCTAATCTGCATATCTTGTTACATGGGAGAGAAAGGGCTACGGCAGCTAAGAAAGAAGAGAAATTAATGGAA
This sequence comes from Lampris incognitus, assembly GCF_029633865.1. Classification (NCBI taxonomy): domain Eukaryota; kingdom Metazoa; phylum Chordata; class Actinopteri; order Lampriformes; family Lampridae; genus Lampris; species Lampris incognitus. The sequence goes on along the minus strand of NC_079215.1, from coordinate 50,973,059 downwards.
AAGTAGCCTTACATAAATTAGATGCCACGATGATAAACTCAGTGTTTATGTAACTATAAGAAATATATTCAATCAATCAAGCATTCACAGGGGGGATGGAAAACACAAAAATTAACAACAACAAAAAATAGCCTACATAGCTATTTAAACAAACTGTAGTTGCTAGTCTCAATGATTAAAATAACTTTTAACCTATTAACATTTCATACATTGAATAAGGCGTTTCTTTTCCATATTTTCTTCTTTCTTTTTTTTGCCTCATAATTAGGGCCCTACCAAATTCACGGCCGTGAAAATCGCGTCACGGACCGTGAAATCAGCCTCTTCCCGTGTAATTGACCATTTGCCGTGAAATGCAGTGAAATGCAGAATTTAAGTGCGCAACTAGTTTGAGAAAATACTGTGCTGACAAGATTGACATTTTGGATGCGCGAATAAAAGCATTGACGTGTCTAAGACTTTGATTGGTTAAATGAGCATCCGGGGTGGTCGCAATGATCATTTTTGTTACTAGCATAGTTTGAGTTAGCTGTCGTCAGCATGTTAGCTTAGGCCCTAACGTGCTGAAGATGTTGAAATCTAAAGCCTCAAAAAACACGACTGCAGACGACAGAGTAATTGAGTTTGGAAAACATATTTTACACGCTGATGGCGGGAAATTATTTTGTACGAGTTGTAATATCTCCTTAGATCACAGTCGACGAGCAACGATTCAGCGTCACTTGGAAAGTGAAACTCATCTCAACAAAAAGAGGGCTGCCGAAAAAGAACCACAAGGTGGAACCAACAAGAAGCAAAAATAATTTCATCGATGTTTAAGAAAACAACCGAGAGCACTGAGTCTCGACATTTGGCGACCATGGAGCTTGTTGAGGCATTTGCTAGTGCTAACATACCGCTGGACAAACTTGATCACCCGAAACGGAGGGACTACCTTCAACGTAATGGGAGACATGCGGGCGGTTTACCCAGTGCAAATAAGCTCCCACAAGACTACCTTCCTAAGCTGTTTGACGCACAATTTGAAGAGGTAAAATCTATCATAAATTCATGTGAATCGTTTTCAATTATTTTGGATGAGCACCGACGAGCAGGACAATTATGTTTTGCATGTTATTTTCGATTTCATGTCAGACAAGGCCGAAGATGTTGAGACTGGAACTCTAACAGCAGTGCTGGCAGACTGTGCTTACTTGAATGCTGTAAACTATACCACTGTTTCACAAGCCGTAATTAAAACCCTCACAAAATATGGTGCAGACTTTAACAAAGTATCTGCTTTCATTAGTGACAATGCAACCTACATGACGAAGTCATACAAATCTGTACTCCACGGTCTCGTGCCAAATTCGGTGCATATCACTTGCAATGCCCACATTATTTCTCTGGTGAGTGAGTTGTGGAGAGCTGACTTTCCTAGAGTACATAAGTTAGTGAGCTACGTCAAAAAAGTGTTTAAGCATTGTCCCAGTCACAAACTACACTATCGGGAAAGCATTGCAGAGAAGACAGGGGAAACGGTGGGGAAAATTGCCCTTCCACCTGAACCAGTGATTACGAGATGGAACTCGTGGTTTCGGGCTGTACACTATCACGCAGCTCATCTGGACTTTTACGCAGATTTTGTGGAACAGGAGCTCGCACTGACACCCCGAACACAGGCATTGACCGAACTGTTAAATCTTTTACACGATCCTCACCTGAATGAGGAGGTCAAATTCATTTCCAAAGATGCCACTAAGCTAATGGACTTGATCACTTGGTTTGAATCTCGACATGTATTAATTCACAAGGCATACAACAGGGTCATGGATTTGCTCTTTTGGGCAGAAGCACAGGCGAATGAAATTCACTCCGAGCGTGCAGATTTAAATGCCAGTGCTCATCACTTGTTTTCTGGCATGATACAAAAGATCAGGCGGTATTACTGCTACGGAGACGAGTCAAACGAGAACATTACGCAAAGTAGATTTAAACAACCAGCGGCCGAATTCCTGAAAGCAGTGCGCATTTTTGACCCTGCACAAATACTTATTTTGACGGTGGATTTAAATTCACTCAGCACGGACATTCCTGGATTTGACAAAAACTGTAGGCTGGAATTGCCGAACTACAAACACATCGCACAAGAGGTGGACACAACTTTACCAGTGCTAGCTTTTTGGAAATCCTCCGAATCTAGGCTACCACCTCTTGCTAAAGTAGCGTGGCGCTGTCTGTCAATCCCGACGAACTCTGTGGACGCGGAGAGGGCCGTGTCAAAACATGGACAAGTATTTTCATCGCAGAGACAGAGCATGAGGCTAAGCACCGTCGCAGGATGCTCAATGCTTACATTCAAACACTAGTAGGCTGGGCTATTAAGGCCCTGTGTGAAGAAAAAGTGTAATTTAATCATTGCCGTGAAATGTCGCATTTTTCTTGTAGAATTCGTGAAATCTGTGATTTTCGAGAAACTAGGTCCGTGAAATTGAGCGAAATGTACCGTGAATTTGGTAGGGCCCTACTCATAATGCAGGGTGTCTGGCTATCTGTGTTGAAATCCAACCATCGGGAAAAAAAGGGGGTGGGGGGCTGGTTTTGCATTAGTGGTCTAGTCCATTTACAGTAAACAATTTATAATAATGTTTTTGGTCTCAGATCAACATTCCTACAATTTTTTACAAGAACACTTATAATTGAAGCTCCTTGGCTTTTTTACAGATATTTCAACACTCTGCCACAGAGCTGTCTGTAAATATTGTAACAACCATACACTGACAGAAGGCATACTGCAAATGCGTGAAGGCAATATTTTCAGTTCTTATTCCATTATATCAAAATAGTAATTTGCATTAATTTACTAAATTATGTCTCCTTATCCTCTTAATTGCACAACCGTATTAGCTGGAATTGCATTGTAAAGAATATTCCAAATTTTCTGCTGACACCAGTGCGTAATCAAATTAGGACCTTTTAAACTAACCCTGGGCAGTGTAGATCAATTGCTGTAGCCAAAGTCTGGACCGACCACCCTTTCAATAAGATTGCCTCGTGAGGCCTGTGGGACTGACTGGAGAAGGAGATTCATGGCAGCCCCTCCCAGTAGACTCGACTCTCAGTACAGATAAAGGTCGAATACTGCCCCATTCGTTGCCACCTGCAGGGGCCCAGCGAGGTCGTGGGCGGGCTGTCTGAGGTGGTCTACCGGGTGTACATGCCTTTCCGGGAGCATATGGCGGTGCTGCACCAGGACAGACTCTCCCCATACCACCTTCTTGCTCCGCCTGTTGCTGGGGAGGGGCGCGACAGCAGCACCCCATGCACCAATCAGTGTGACTCTCATCCAGTTGTGCTTCCTGTGAGTCTCAGCCAGCCTGTTCGCCACCCTGGGCACTTGAGGGACTATGTCTTAGGTGATAGGGTCGTCAAGAATGACTGAGCCCTCAGATGGGAGCTATGTAGCGACCCATGGGGATGGCCGCAGTATGGCACTTTGTTCTGCGCAAAGAAATATGGATTGGGACTTGTTGTGATTTGTGTTGTATTTTTGCGTGTTTGGGTGTTCTGTTCACTCCTGTTGGTTGTGCGGTGTATGGGGCACAGGTTTGGTATTAAGAGAAAGCTTGTCTCTGTCATGAATTCTTTCATGCAAGCTCACCACATTGGTGTCAGAAGTTGGATCCGAGCAGTTTAGGCTGAAGAATGGACAGAGAGATCCAGAGCAAGACACTGAGCGGACCTGCTGCTGCTTGGAAAACCTGGCGTGGCAAAGGACGGAGCCTGCCAGGGATGGAAGTCTTCCATTCCAACCTGAACAGGCCAGAAATGCAACTACAGGGGAACGCCTGCTACCCGCCATCACCAACCGCCCCCTAGCGACCAGGAGGGCAGCTGCCAATTAACCACCACCACTGGTCCCCATGCCCAGCCTGTCACACCCCGCAGTTGCGCATAGAACACTAGCCAAGCCGCTCAAGTACAACGGGATGACACAGCTAGAACCGTACCTCTCACAAGTCCAACTAGCGGCATGGAACAGCAGAAGAGCAATGAAGAATCTGCCATTCACCTGGCCCTGGCATTGAAGGGAAAGGTTTTGCAGGTGCTCCTCGACCTGGTCCCAGCGGAGGAGCGGGACCTCCAGGCCCTGACCATGGCATTGGAGAGGCGATTTTGGCAGCAACCCTTCACTGACCACAGCAGGGAGCAGCTAGCCAGCCGCAGCTACCAAGATGGAGAGAGCCTGGGCACCTGGGCTCCGCAGGCTTGCAGCTGCATGCCATGGTTACCCCGCAGTTCAACGCAGCCGCCCAAGAGGAGCTGGCCCTCCATGCTTTCCTGAGGGGGCTCATGTCGGAGCGGTTGCGCCAGCATGTTTGCCTCACCATGCCCCAATCCCTCAGCTAGGCTGCCTACAAAGCTGAATGGGCTGAGGTGGTACTCTCTATGCAGCCTACCCAGCAGAAGGCCCCCACTCTCTGACCGTATGTCAGGTTGGCCAACTACGATGAGGAGGAGGCAGAAGAGGTCTACCAAGTTCGGCCTCCATCACAGCAGTCTCAGCAATGGCTTCCAACATCCCGGCGATGTCCACCCCAGCTGTCTGACCACTGTTACTGGTGTGACAAGCCTGGTCATATAGCCCGTGGCTGCCCAGCACCGAAAGCCAGAGTCAACCCGCCAGCGGGAAACAATGGCGGAGTGGCCTAGTGAGGAGACTGCCACTCCAGTCTCCAGCCCCCCTTCTAGGCCAATGCACGCTGTTTGGCCACCTAGGTCACACCAAAGGACTGTATCTGAACTGTCAACTCAACGGTCGACCCTGCCAGGCCCTGGTAGACATGGGCTCTACCATTTCCCTGGTGCGACCTGGCATCCTCCCGGGGACCACCGGCCTACTCTCAGTGGAATGGTCACCAACCAACACCCAACTGATGACAGTGACAGGAGAAAAGGCTGGCATGAGCGGGAAGAAGTCACTGCAAGTCCGGGCTTGAGACCAGGAGCTGGTGCCCAAGTTCTGGCTCACCAACATCCGAGACCCGTGCATCATCGGCCTGGACCTGCTGATCCGCTGGGGAAGCCGTGTTAACATGTCGGGGGCAACCATCACCCTCGGCACAAAGACTGTGGCGCTCCAGTCCAGTCAGGGGAAGAACAGGCCCAAAGACCAATGAGCCAGCCGCCAAGTAGCCGCTACCCAGCAGGCACAGAGCCCCTGTGCTTCTCCACCCCAGCGGCCCAGACCACTATCCAAGCTGACCGCCAGCACACCCATCACCAGTAGCCCTGAACCACCCCAACACACCTCGGCCCTGACTGCTGAGCCTGCCGTCCTACCCTCCACTAAGACGACTGAGGCCATATGAGACTTATGGCAGTGCAGCAGTGACAGCCTTGACCCACAGCAGTGCCACCAGTTAAAATGCCTCCTTGATGACTATGCGGACATCTTTTTTGCTAGAGACGAAGACTGCAGGCAGACTGGGCTGGTCCAGCATGCCATCAAGACCGGCCCTGCCCAGTCCATCTGTCTGCGTCCCCATTGGCTGGCCCTAGCTAAGTAGCAGGTAGCATAGGACAAAATACACGAGATGGCTGCCTCCAGGGTGATTGAGCCCTCCGACAGTCATAGCCGGTTCCGGTTGTCTTGCTGAGGAAGGAGGATGGTGGCTGGTGGTTCTGTGTAGACTACCAATGCTTTAACACCGTCACAAAAAAGGACCCTTACCCACTCCCTTGAATCAACGATGCCCTCGACCACGATGACGTCGGCCAACCCCTGTTAATGTCGGCGAGCTGCTAAGTTTCCTGAGCCTGGCGTCATACTACCACCATTTCATCCAGGACTTTGCCACCACCACCAATACACTCCACCATTTGACTGACAAGGGCCGACCATTCGACTGGGATGATGTCTGTGTTGCAGCCTTCACCCGACTCAAGGTGGCTCTCACTGAAACCCCAATCTTGGCCTACCCCGATGCCCAAAAGTCCTTGTGACAAATTGGCTGAGAACACACCATTTGTCCCATCATCACTCTTCAATCATTTCCAGGTGTTGGCTTTCCCTGCCACAGTGGTGCAGCCTAAACTCAGGTGCTGCTGATCAACTCCAAAGGAGGATATAAGCCGTAGCTTTGGAGTTGTTGGATAGCTGTAGGACGTCAGGGTGTAGATGTGTGCACATGATTTTAATTTCAGTTCAATTGTGAGTTCAGTTTTGTTCATTTAAAGCTCAATTGTTATGAATTGAGTTTTGTTCAGTTATTTGTTAATTTAAAGTTCAATTGTTATGAGCTGAGTTTTTTTTCATTTGATGTTAATTTAAACTCATTTATTTGGGAGTTGAGTTTTGTTCAGTTAACTGTTAATTTGTTTCTTTGCTTTGTACATATTCTTGTTTCATATGTAGCTACACCCTGTAAGTAAATCATTTTTACAGAAACTGTTTTGAGTCTGCCTCCTACATTTCAGCCACTCAGGCCAGGCTTCCCCACATGTGGTGGGATCCAGGCCAGGAGGAGGCAGTGAAGGAAGTGCCAAACAGAGAGAGGAGACTTCAGGCAGCTGATGTGCCTGGGGTTCATGGTGTCCTTGACCAGCATGGGGCAACAGTCAACTGCCCATCTCTCTAGCTCCTCCGCCGAGCTCAAGGCAGAAGACTCTGACAACCAGGCTGTTTGGGAGAGGCCTGATGCCCAACCATTGGGGGGGTCCAGCGGGGAACATTTCAGTCGGGTGAGGTTCCCTAACTGGAGAGGTCCAAGGATTCAGGACGTTACGGACTTCCTATCCCGTGACTCTGAGGAGTAATGTTCTTAAGGGGGTGGGGTGACAAAGTGGGTGAGAATGCACCAGGGCTCATACACTCTTTCCCCTATGACTTTTCCATGACTTCTCCACAAGCTTTAACTGAGTTTCCATGACCAAAAAAATGACTTCATTGTTCACTGAAAATTATTTATTGTAGCACCAAGTAAAATTAGGTCTGCATTTCAAGCATGTGGTGCCTCTCTAAAACAAATCTTCGCAGTGTTTTTCCTTGTATTCACTTTTAACAAAATAGATACATAATACTTATATCTAAAATTAAATAAAACAATTCTCCCAAAAACTAGAGATGGAATATGTGTCACTCAATAGAGTGAAATAAATTGTAAACAGTTTCACAGCAAATATAAACAATAAAACTCACACTAAATAAATCTCTCTTGCAATGCTGTTGAAGATCATCACTTTTGGAATGAACAGAGGATCCTTGGAACTGTTCTTCACGGCCTCAAAAGACTTAACTTTAGGATCCGGTAGATCACCCTTCCGCACCATTTCCACATAGTTGTCACGTGGGGTCAAAGCTTCAAAGCTTGGTCAGACACACCAACATTTTCAAGCCAACGGTGTCTGCAGAACTTGAGCATCACGGTGCTGCATCCAGTGGCGGTGACAAAGTCCTCATGACGAGCACGACAATCACGGAAAAGCCAGAGTAAAGGCTCAAGAGTGTATGCTCAACGTCCCAGCCGGTAGCTTTGGATCCCTCTCTGAAAGCGTTGTGCACGATATGTAAAATGCAAGATCCAATGTTGAGAAGTGATTTATCCACCTGCTTCTGCATCTCTTTCTGTATTAGTTCCGACGCTTTCCAGTTCACATTTGGCCAATCCATAGACAGCTGGATGAGGTTATGAACTCCTGTCTCAGACAGCGCTTTGCTTGTATTTTCGACAATATCAACTGCAGTGGAATGTCCCAAAAATTCTGAGCCAGTGTATTTAGTCTTCACCTGTGCTCCTTCCCACAGCCTCGAATGTAAATCCATTTGTTTAGACTGCAAATAGTGGTTTAGGCTCTCGTCAAATAGCACTACATATGCTGTTTGTTGGGACACTTCTGCCAGCAAGAGCATCTTAAAATACAGAGCAAGCCCAAATGTACAGACCCTTTCTCTCACCGCAGGCAAATCTTGCTGCAATCTGGCCGTCCGGGAACATGGCTGCGAAAAGATGGCTTGTTGTCCTCAGATGACTTTAATTAGTGCAAATTCATGATTGTTAATGCCTAAATAATCTTCACTTTGTTGAAATGTCCAAAGTTGTCCGTTTCTTCATTGTTGAAGCTGCAGTAGCATCGCTGGATGTATTTGATACACCAGCATTCATAAACTCACCAATGGGAATTGCAGTGCTAGCAGTAGCAGCAGCTGTTTCGTGCTTTTTCCCCTTCATGTGGCTAACAAGTGCAGCCTCGCCCATATTCGAAATATCAAATGTTTTACAGCACACCTTACATATAGCACATTTTAGGTCAACTGTCTTTTGCAAGCCACAATTGGTACTTATCCTTATAAAGCTATGTATTATTGAAGCTGCACGTCCCTGGCATGTTGGCACAGCAGGTTTGTCACCTGCTACCATAGCACACCAGAGGGCTAGTGGGCGGGCCTGTCATCACAGACTGAAATAACTTCTCACACGCCACTGAAATACCATGACCGTTATATGCCAATTTATTTTTATTTTTTCTATGCTTGGATTAATTAGTAATTACATTTGATGCAAATTTAGCTATATTTCCATGACTTTTCCAAAACTTTAAAGAAAAATATATATTCCATAACTTTTCCAGGGGCTGGAAATTGCATTTTAGATTTCCATGACTTTTCCAGGTTTTTCATTACTGTACGAACCTTGACACACCATTTATCCCATCATCAAGCTTAAATCATTTCCAGGTGTCAGCTTTCCCTGCCACAGTGGTGCAGCCTAAACTCAGGTGCTGCTGATAACTCCAAGGGAGTATTTAAGCAGTAGCTTTGGAGTTGTTAGCTGACTGTAGGACGTAGATGTGTGCACATGATGTTAATTTCAGTTCAATTGTTGTGAGTTCAGTTTTGTTAATTTATGAGTTGAGTTTTGTTCATCTGATGTTAATTTAAGCTCAATTATTTGGGAGTTGAGTTTTGTTCAGTTGAGTTAACTGTTAATTTGTTTCTTTGCTTTGTACATATTCTTGTTTCACATGTAGCTACACCCTGTAAGGAAATAATTTTTATAGAAACTGTTTTGAGTCTGCCTCCTGCATTTTAGCCACTCAGGCCAGGCTTCCCCACAGTCCTTCATTGTGGACACTGATGCCAGCAATGTCGGGATCAGGGCTGTCCTCTCCTAGACAGGAAGAGATGGGGAACATGCCGTGGCCTACTTCAGTCACGGCCTGGGTCGGGCAGAAAAGAACTACTGCTTCACCCGATGTGAGCTACTTGCAGTGGTCCTAGCAGTACGGCACTCCCAGCTGCATTTCCATGGCAGCCACTTCCCTCATCCGCACTGACCACGCCTTACTTACCTGGCACCTGAACTTTAAGCATCCTGAGGGCCAGATGGCCCGATGGCTGGAGGCCCTTCAAGGGTCTGACTGTGAAATCCAGCATCGGGAAGGGCAACACCATGGCAATGCTGATGAGCTCTCCCAGTGACCCTATGCGGCATTGGAGTGCTGCTACTGCAAGCAGCAAGAAGAGTGGGGCCAGATGACGCCGACGGTGGCGGCTGTCCAGATCGCCAGCAACAAGGACCATGGAGCAACTGAGGTGGCAGCAGGAGGCAGATGTGACCCTTGGCGCTGGTGAGGGGCTGGTTAGAGACGAGGCAGCGCCCCAAGTCGACAGAGGTGTCAGTGCTGGGGCTCCAGGTAAAGACCTACCACTCTCAATGGAGCAACTTTGAGCTCCTCGACGAGATGGCATACCAGAGGTGGCAAGCTCCTGGACGAGGGAACGACCTCCTGCAGCTATTGGTGCCCCATGTGCTCCTTCCCCAAGTTCTCCAGCTGGTCCATGGCTCAGTGGGGGCAGGGCACTACGGGAACACCAAGACCCTCCACCGCCTCAGGGGGGGGTTCTACTGGCCTGATTATCAATGAGTCATGGAGCTACACGTGCACTGCTGTGACTCCTGCACCGCCCAGAAGGGACCAACCCAGCACTCCCACGCCCCACTACAGCAGTACTTGGTGGAGGCCCAATGGAGCGAGTAGGAGTGGACATCTTTGGGCCTTTCCCCATCATAGACTCCAGCAACCGCTATGTCCTCATGGCTATGGACTACTTCACAAAGTGGCCAGAGGCGTATGCATTGCTGGATCTGACCGCCACCACGACAGCAGAGAGGCTGGTGGAGGAGATGTTCGCCCACTTCAGAGTTCCCGCCGAGCTCCACAGTGACCAGGAGCACAACCTCCGAGTCCTAGGTCTTCAGTGAGGTCTGCCGGTGGCTGGGAGTGAACCACACCCTGACCACCCAGTTTGCGATCCTCACCAGCCAACACCAGCGGGACGGGGACGACCACCTGCCCCTGGTCCTGTGGTCCTACCAGACTGCTTTCCAGGAGTCCAGCCAGTGAACGCCTGCTGCCCTCATGTTTGGGCGGGAGCTCCGGGCACCGGTGGACTTAGTGTTCGGGGCCCCGCCCGAAATACCCGGGGCAAAAGAAATGGACTACTTCTGAAGACTGGGGGATCGCCTGCAGGTGGGTCCACAACTATAACCACCGGGCCCAGGCCAACTCCAGAATGTGGCAGAAGAGGACCTATTACCCCTTTCACACTGGCCAAAAGAACCCGCTAACATCTGCCTTTTTACATTGACCAAAGGCGGACATTAGTGGGATTTTTGGCCAGTGTGAAAGGGGTATATGAGACACTGTGCCTTGGGCAGGCCTTCATGCCAAGGGACAAGGTATGGGTGTATTGTCCCGTTCACAAGAAGGGATTTCTCCCAAGCTTTGCAGCCACTCGCAGGGGCCCAGCGAGGTCATGAGCTGACTGTCTGAGGTGGTGTACCAGGGATGCATGGTGGTGCTGAACCAGGACACTCTCTCCATACCGCTCCCTTGCTCCTATTACTATTTACTTACTGACTGATCTTAGGACCGTGACTTGGAATGACATCGCAAATTGTGACCTTGGGGGGGGGGGGGGCATGAGTACCATGTAATTAGTGCCAGATCCTGCTGGAACAGGATCAGAAACCTCTGTTTTGGACCACCTGTGTTCCAGCACTAAATTGCAGAGGTCGGTGTGGTTAGCATGGGCAATTTTTAAATATTTTGTATCTCAGGAAAAAAAAAGAAGCTTATTCTCCTCTTTCGCACCTTCCAAAACACTTAATTCTCTCGACTCTCCATGGGGATGGGTGATGAACTTATTGATAGCTAATGCGGCGCTCATAACAATCACATAACACACGTCTATGAACTAAGTGCTTCTTCAAAAGTCAATGTGAGGCAGGTGAAATTCGATGTACGTATTGTGATGAGCAAAAAGAAATTGTAATTGGTAAGCATTTTTGTGTTTGACTATGTATTATTTTGCTCATAAATGGTTTGGTAGTGCACTCCGGTTAATGGATAATTGCTGTTACATCCACATACAGAATCACAAGCATCTAGACATTTGTGTTGCATGGTTGTAATGAGTTGATTTTGTTTAAAGGCTACAATATAGATTGGCAATAAAAATTGTATAATTTCAATTGGCCCTCGGTGTAGCATAATTACTTAATAATGTTAAAGATATGCCCGCTGGCCATTTGCCATGTATGCTCTGACAACAGTCTAAATTAACATAAACTAAACTCATTAAATAAAAGTGCCACAGATCTAAATGCACAGATGTTCTGTTATTCCTATGAAGATCAGTCTTGGTACATCCACTGATGGTTCATGCCATCAATATATGGGTTCAATTACCCTGCGTTTTCTGTCTCTATTGCAATGTCTATTGCGCTGTCTAATAAGGACATAAATGCCACAAAAAAAAATAACTTCAATGAAGTCTTATGACTTAACTTTTGAAATCATATATCACAAATGAAACCAACGTTTCATAGCTAAAATTTGGATATGCACCCTTAACCAAATCACTCTGCCATCCTACCTAATTCAACCCTAAACAAGATGTGACCTCGAGTGTTCAGGCACATTTCGGTGCAGGGTAGCCACCTCAACATACAAACATACTGCACAAAATATTGGCACTGTCTCTCTTCAATGTTGGAATAACTGATTCTATAGAACTAGGTGAAAGCTTGTTGTCCAATTTCATTATGAAAGGGAGGCACACTGTAGATGGAAGTATAGATGGAAGGTACAAGTTGACAGATCAGCTTAGAGCAGTGGTACTCACTAATTTTCTTAGGAGAGCCACTTATGAGTAAGACCATTCCTCAAAGAGCCACAGAGCTTGCAAAACATTTCGCAAATACAAAGCTACACACATAGGCTATACGTCTACCCATGATCCCATGCTGTTACGTAGCCTACGTTCTTTGACGTATCTTCAGTATGCTGCCATCTGCTGGATAATTCATTTCAATGTGCTAAAACAGGACACAAACGGAACCTATAGAATTAAGTTATAGCTATGTTCTTATTGTTATCAGTGGATCTATATGAGGCGCAAAACAAAGTCTCACGAGCTGCATGCGGCTCGCAAGCCGCGTAAAGAGTAACACTGGCTTAGAGACATTTATGGACAATGCGAAAGAGGCACAGTCCTAATATTAAGACGGTGGTCCTAATATATGCCAACATTCAGTGGATACTCTACCTTTCACAGGAGCACAAGCCCCAAGTGTCATGGACATTTCCCTTTGGATTAGGACCACAAATAAGTCACAATCGTAATAAGAGTATTAGCTCCTAATTTATGAGCCGTTGACCCATACTGATTTACATATAAATAGATGCAGTAAAGTTCAATGCCCTCGGATGGCAAGAGGCGGGGCTCTTTCACATACATAAACACTCACAGGGTTTGTTGACTATGAAGACAGTAGCCTGGGCATGTACCAAAACAACTATTCCCCACTAACCAAGACTTGGGCTCTCCAAAGTGGAGGTAGTTGATGCTGTACAGGTCCATGTCCTCTGTGTGCCAAGAAAAGGAGGTCTTCCACATGCCAAAGTACAGATAAGGTGTGTTGACCCCCTGGATGGACACCCCACAGTCCTCCTCAATAACATCCAAGATAGAGTTCAGGTGGCCAATGTTCCACTCCTCTACATCCTATGAGAAACAACAGTAGTTAGAAATGTTGCATTTTATATGTGTTTTACAGGCAAACATCCCAGCTGAAACAGAATCTGTGTTACTCCAGTAATGTAGAACAGGCTAGTCAGCATGCTTGCAACACAGGAAATCAGGATGAGGTGGGATAGTGAGGATATGAGTTGATGGGAGTCAGGAGGAGAAATTAATGAAAGATGAACAGGAAGGATCAGAAACAGTAAGACTGGAAAACATTCAAAAGGAAGGGGGGAAAATAGCAGGAAAGGCAGGGAGGACAAAACACATTTACTTCATCATAGAGGCTCCCGCTGACATCAGCTCCATATATGGGTGAGACAAAGGTGAGATTCTTCCAGTATTTCCTTTCAAGGTCTTCATAGTTCAGGTATCGAGGTGTACAGTAGCTATTGGAGGACAAAAAAAAAAAAAAAAAGTTTACCATAACAAACTGATTAGAATGAAATGGAGAGCTCTTACCCTGTACCATGAGAACATAGCTAGGTGATTAATTTAAGCTATATTCTAAATACAGAGCCAATATTGTCCTTGCACCTATGTCAACAATTTATCCATCTCAAAATCTGATCACATGCACAATTATGTGCAGGCCTATAATCTTGGCAATGGCAATTCATGCATGGACACTAGCCATAGCCATATTTTACTGAAAACAAATGTGAAATGACCATGGCATTTCCTTGGCTTTCCCAACTGTCCAACTTCCTTCAATATTTGGGGTTTTCCAGAAAACATATTCATGGAGCTGTATATTTTTGTTAGGACAGCAACTAAAGCCTTAACACCTTCAATCCCTACAAAATGTTGAGCTGCATGCTTAAAGCCTCAGGCAGGGATAGGCAATATGATCCAGAAAGGGCCGATGTGGGTGCAAGTCTTTGTTCCAACCAAGCAGTTACACAACTAAGTCTACAAATCAAGGTCCTTAGCAAAAACTATTGGTTGACTAATAGAATCAGGTGTGTAACTGCTTGATTGGAACAAAGACCTGCACCCACACCGGCCCTTACTGGATCATGTTGCCCATCCCTGCCTAAGAGGAAGGTAACTCATACCCCAAATCTATAAAACTTCTGTACTTCATTTTAAGGATGCTCTAGAAACAAGCAGGATCTGGGGTGGAAAAATAATGCCAGCAAAATCCTGTTAATTATTACAGTGGTTAGAGAGTACGCCTATCAGCCACTAAAGTAAGTAACCAACTGTCATTTAGAAGTTCTTTCTAAATCTAAAATATAATTTGCTGATAAATAACACAGATAGCTCATAAATATGAAATACACCAAACACAGTGACAAAACAAAGTTAGTGCACTGCTCTCACACCACAGCTTTAACCAGTTCCTCCCGATACTGACTTGTCACTGTTGGCAAGTCGTCTGAACTCCTGCACACTAAGGGGCTTCTTCTGGATGTTATATTGAGTGAAGAGTCCTGACTGGCCAGCCACCATTTGTTGAATAGGAGCATGGATCATCAGATCATCTATGTCATCATAGGTACGACGAGGCTTCCAGCCCTTAGGAGGAATCACCTGGGCATTAAAGGGTAGAAGAATGGCGTTAAGTAAAAGGAAACTGCTCCAAAGCTTGGTGTAGAATGTCACTTTCAATACTGATGATTTTCTAAGTATACAAAAAGCTTTACTGAAATGCACATGAATACTCGTGCATTTATATGCAAAAACACAGACACAAGCACACATATGCAGACAAACACACACTGGCAAATTCTACATCCTGGCATACCTTAGCCAGGCCTGCACGATGTGCACCCTGAGACTCCATATAAACCAGGTACTGGTTGAAGTCCCTGAATTCCTCCATGGTGGGCCTGAAGGTCATAATCTTGCAGGTTGGGTTCGCAGGGGTGTGCACCTCTGCTCCCGCCATCCTGCCGCCTCACCAGATAAAGACTGCGGATAGGAAAATATAATGGAAATAAAAGACTAAGAAAAAGTTGTATACATTTATATTACATAATAAGTTAATGAAATCATTTATTATTGTCCTGTAGAAGCGACAACCCATTGACTGCACTGCCAGCTGCTACTATATGATCTTACAGAACTTGTAGAGATAATCTAGAGCAGTGGTTCTCAACTCTAGTCCTCAAGACACAGCTGTACTGCTGGTTTTCTGCTCTTCTCTCCAGGTGTTCCAGCCATCTTGTCTAATTTTTTACATCTGGTTCAGGGTGAATATAATGAAAATACCTGGCAGCATTGATGTGCAGTGATAATTTAATCAAAATAAGCATACAACAACTTAATAACAACATATCAAAATCTCACTCAAGATACAAGTATGCTGTTATAAAGTTTTTTTTTGTTTTTTTGATCAAGGTCTTTTTATTTTTATTTTAACATTATATCACCAGTCCAAACAAGTCCAACAGAACAGAAAAAAACTTAACCAATTCCCCCACCCCCCAAATACCAGACATGCACATATAAACATTTTGTATAGCCACACATCCATAAAACGAAAACAAATAACGCAAGTAAAATGAAATTATATTAAAAACAAAGGAAAAGAAGGGTTACATTGTCATTGTGTCATCTTCCATATCCTCAACAAAGTTTAAAAAAGGCTGCCAAATAGTATGAAATTTCCTAGTGGACCCTCTGACAATACACCTAATCTTCTCCAATTTAAGATGGTACATGACTTCCCTGATCCAGTGACTATACGTGGGTGGCATTGGGTCTTTCTGTTTAAACAGTATCAGTCTCCTGGCCAAAAGAGAGCAGAAGGCCAACATGCTGATTTCTCATCTACTAAGACGGGTGTCCACTTGGGCCACACCAAATAGTGCAATGAATGGAGATGGCGCTATTGCTTTTCCAAATATCTTAGAGAAGGTATCAAATATGGTTTGCCAGAACATGTAAAGCTTTGAACATGTCCAAAACCTGTGCAGCATAGTGGCTGGAGCCTGCTTCCATCAATCACATGTGGGATCTATGTCGGCTTTGCTCTTAGAAAGTCTGACTTTAGACCAGGGCAGACGGTGTACAATTTTGAATTGGATAATAGCATGCCTAAGACACATGGAAGAAGAGATAATTCCCTGTTATAATGTACTTTTAATGATATTTTTGTGTCCTTGTCCTTTTTAAGTCCTTAAACGTCTAAGAGTGAAACGCCGTATAGCGCACAAGCTCACCTACTTTTTCAATCGGAAGGGTAGGCTCTGCTTTTTTCAGGATTGCCTTCAACGTTGGGAATTTCAGAGTATGTGCATGCGTATTGCGTACCTTATGGCGAAATAAATTGACAAGTGTAACCCCTTTTTACCTATACGTGTGTATATATATATACACACAATTTTTTTAACCGATTTATCTTTTTACCTATATACTTTATAATGCACACAGGAGTCACACTCATATATTAAACAAAACAGGATCCTAGGTTCACCCCTGTGATGGCCTGGCGACCTGTTCAGGGTGTTTCCCTGCCTGCCGCCCAGTGACTGCTGGGATAGGCTCCAGCATCCCCGTGACCCTGACAGCAGGACAAGCGGTTTGGGTAATGGATGGATGGATGGATCCTAGGTTCTCAGCGGACGATGGTGAGATGCATAGCTCTCAAGTTTGCAGAATTCCAATGCGTTAGATTTGTTGACGGATGGATGGACGGACAGACAGGGCGGTCAAAAACGAAGAATACAATTATTTACTTATTTATTTTGTAAACAAAAAAAGAATACAATTATTATTATGTATTTATCTATTTTTATTTCTTATCAACATATACTACACAAACATTTAGACAATAAAAACAGTCCGTACATTCAGAGAAAACTGCATCATAGACAGCATGCACACAGTACAACCACAACGCGCAGTACCAGCATATGACCGCAAGGTTTCCTTTGTGCTGCACAACATACAATGGCCAAGTAAATAAGATATAGCAGCTGAGTAATAAAGCGGAGTTACTTACATGAACTATAACAAAGAGGGCTGTGTGGACACTGAAATGGATGCTGTTGCTGTGGTCGAGCTTTTGGCGTTATTATATTCCTAGGTCACCTTCTTAGCCTTTTTTTTAGAAGTTCTCGATCAGGTGCGAATCTAAAGTAGGAGTCCTTGTTGTTGACCTTGACCGTAATCACTGAGCTGAGTATTCTGTCCATGTCAAGGCTGGCTCTGAAGTCAGTTTTGTTTTTACGGACTAGACTGAAAAGTCTCTCCTCGTCCGCATTGCTGTGAGGAATCACAAGCAACAAGCGTGCTGGTTGCGATAGGCGACCGAATCGATTATAGTGGATCCTGGCACCTTTACTTGCGATAGAAAAGCCCATACCACATCCATCCGATGATACACTGCAGTGGTGCTACCATCTTTAGCCTCCAGCTCGATCTCTGCTTCATTCCACACATGCTGTGGAATTTCCTCTTTTCACAAACTTTGATAGTCCATAAATTCCTCCCACAACGTGTCAATGGTGCTGTCACCCCGCTGTAGCTGCATCTTGAATTTGTGTGCGATGAACTACACACTCTCCAAACCATGTAAGGCCCGGTGATCAAAGTCAATGAACTGAGCATGGGACAACAGCTCATTGCCTAGTGGAACGTTTGTCTTGAGATATTCCACAGTTGCCACGTAGAAAGAGATCACGGCACTGTAGAACTTACTGACATCTGTGTCACTGACGTCACTATTTTCAATCAGATTTCGCAGCTTGCACTGAATTGTAAAGCCAATGAATATCTGCTTGTTTGGCTTGACCTTACTGCAGTCCATGTGCATTCCATAGCTATGTTTCTGTAATTCTACAGGATCAATAAATTTTTGCATCCATTTTTTTGAGCATATTTTCCATCTGACTATGCATGACATGAATGCAGGGGTCCCCACGTTGAAAAAAACAAGATCAATTCTGTGAATGACGGCAATACAGCCTGGTAAAAGAATAGATACACTTCAGACATTTGATTTTGGAAATTGTTACATAGTCTCTTGAATCGTGGGTTTTGCACTAGGCCATTCATAGAGGCAAAGTAACTTTTCAGGGCAGGAAACTGCTTCAGGACCCTTTCAATCACAGTTTGCAAACTCAGCCAGCAAGTTGAGACGTGTTTGAGAACGGCTCTGTAGCCAACATCACAAAATTCGCAGTAGATAGCTAACTCATTCCTCCTCTTACTTGACCTTTCAAAGTAATAGAACAGATCAATAGCTAAATCTTCAACATCAAACTCTATGGACTTAATAAACCCACTACCCCCTTTCTTTGCTGCATTATGAATGATATGACAAGGGCATCCTACTACATAGATGGCTGGATTTTCCCGCAGAAGCCTGGTTTTCACTGAATTTCGGCCCCGCATGTTGACTGGTGCATTGTCCGTTACAAAAGAAATGCAATTATTCCAGGGGATGCCATGTTCTGTCAATACATTGTTGACTTTGGAGTAAAGTGTCTCAGCATCTCCAGCATTTGTAGAGCACATGTTCAAAAACTCGTGCGAGACTCGAGTGTGACTCTTTATGTCAAAGAGCCGTACAGTCACTGGGTTCCTTTTTTTTTTAGACCAGAGTCGTTGTTCCCATCCATGCCCATTGAATATGGACCTTCTTTCACTGATGCAATAGTAGGTGCAAGGAAATGTGGTACTAGTGCATCATTAATTAGAAAGCATGTCTTTGTCGCAGCGGAGGCATAACCTTTAGCGATTTCACTGTCTGGAAAGGCAGCTTTGACTACAGGCCCATGGGGTCTGCTGTGGCGATTGGTAAATTGTGTTCCACGAGAAAATTAGAAAATAAAACTTCAGCCTTGGTACTCTTCTCTTGCAATGGTGAAGGGTTAGGTAAAAAGAACGTTTGCAACGAAGCCATACCCACCATGGCCTGTTTCTTCTCTCTGTGCTACTCGCCATTGATGACGTTCAACATCTGTCCATCCTCGGTGAGCACAGCTTAGAGATCTTTTGCAAATGTCACAGAAAAGATTGTAGCCGTCCAGTTGTCTCGATGAATGCATCCATATTTAGGAGATGACTTTATCCATTCACTGTTGAATTTGGTTTTCTATGTGTGCGCACCGCTTAACTTTCATTTCGACATTTTTGCTAGCTGTCGCAAACGTCAAGTGGCACAAGCTGTAAGCCCGCCGTTAAGGAGCCAGATCGAGGGATGCGTCTGATTGGCTAAGGTATCCAAAGGAGTTGAATCAAGTGCAACTGGGCTTGGTATATATCCGTGAAGACGTTTCGCCTCTCACCCAAGAGGCTTCCTCAGTTGCTTGGTCTAGTCAGAAAGGTACGAACTGAGGAAGCCTCTTGAATGAGAGGCGAAACGTCTTCACGGATATATACCAAGTCCAGTTGCACTTGATTCAACTCCTTTGGATAACCATGACCTGGATGAATGAGAACATTCACAGACATTGGCTAAAGTAACGCTCAATCAATTAGATGTAATAATGGTCAACCAATTAGATTTTACCTCGTTCATGTATTTCTGACACTAACAAATCAAATCAAACCAAGTAATAAACTAAAGAATAGGCTATGCTGTTAACATGTTTATAGAGCTTTTTCCCTTGTTAGGTGTGCAGCGAGTTTTGTATGAAATGCATGAGATTTCGCGGGACATGTGAGATTTCGGAACCTATGCATTAGACCGTGAGATGGGGTCTCAATGCATGAGACTTGAGAGCAATGCACAAATTTTTTTTTCTCTCCTCACAAAATTAGGAGATCCCTCTAAAGGGAAACAGAGCTAGCTCACAGCGGATAGCAATCTTGTCAGTGGTCCAGCAGTTGTTAACTTGTAGCGTCAGATAGCCAGTTAGCTAACACCAGTAGCTAGCTAGCTAACGTTACTCAAATAAACACTGCTAAACTTAATATCACGAAACAAGAAAATGCACGAGTAAGGATGATCCGAATGACCAATGCTGTTTTACACTTGTGGGCCTATGTACACGAATATACTTTACATTTGGCTTCCACAAAACCAGCGGTGACACAGCAGCACAGAATGTAACCTCTCTCCTCAGAGTGCAAACTCGGACTCACTCGATTTCTTCGCAATTCCGCGGCTAGTGGGATTGGCTCATTACAAAATTCCACCTCAACAGCGGGAATCTTTACAACACAAAGCATCCTGGTAAATGTAGTAACAGCAGAAACAAAATACAGGATATACAGTAGAAAAATATATATATACATATATAGTATGCATTAACCATATTTTACAGGTCCTTACACAAGGAAAGGCACTGCTTATGGCGGGAGTGTGAGCCAATCAGAGACATCAAGGTCATGTCATGCCACGTCATGTCGCGTCATGTCACGGAGATTCGTATAGAAAGACAGGTGAATGGACTTGAGGGTCGACATCTTCAAGTGAAGATAAACCATTGATTTTGCGCTTTTATGCTCGTGGCAGGGTTCAATTAATTTGTAAATGTGTTTTCCATGTAGTCTGGCTGTGTTGGAAAAGTTAACGTATAAATACGATTTTTAATTTGATTGTATTCTCTAAATTTAGATTCTTTTAACAGAATGCTGTCCTGCACCAGACAACCATCTCTGAAAGGCCTTCCTTTTCAGCTGCACACAATCGTTATTTCTCATCCTTGTTATTAATAGCTGTTTATACAGTTATTTTGTAGATGTTTTAAGTCACTGGCGTAAATATAGGTGGTGCAGCCGGTGCAGTGGTACCAGGGCCCGTCGCTAGGGGGGCACGTCAATATTTCTGCATGCATTGTCCTAGTCCAATGTTACGTGTCTGTTTTGAGCATATGATGATAGCTTAGCGCGCGCAATATCATTTACCTATCTAGCCTACCTAAGTAAACGTTAGAAAAATAAAATCAAGCAAGCAAGCAAGCATGAGTTACACACATAAAAGTGGATGTAAAAAGAGGGAGAAGATCAAAGAAAAAAGGAAAGAACAGCAAAACTCCAGAAATTGGATGGATTTTTCTTAAAGAGCAGTATAATTGATGGCGATGGGCGAGAAGAAAATTCGGCACAGACTGGAGTGTTACCGCCGATGGCGGAGAAACCTCTGAGGTAGGGTAGCAAGCTTACTCTAGTTACAATAACTAATCTGTGTAAACTTTGTCTGTTACTTTGATATTTCTATTTTATTTGTTATATTTTATGCTGTGAAGCACTTTGTGATTGTATATCTGTGAAAGGTGCTATACAAATAAATTACTAAAATTACTCAGTAAACCCACCTATGGTGGTGGTGGTGTGTGTGTGTGTGTGAGCGAGTGAGAGAGAGACGGGGGGGGGGGGTCTACGAGGGTTGCTTGCACCAGGGCCCATAATAAATATGTTACGCCAGTGTTTTAAGTCCATTTTTGTTGTTCATTTTTACAAATCCATACAACGTTTACATTGTCTGTGAATGTTCTCATTCATCCAGGTCATGGTTATCCAAAGGAATTGAATTGAGTGCAACTGGACTTGGTATATATCCGTGAAGACGTTTCGCCTCTCATCCAAGAGGCTTCATCATTTCGTGCCTTTCTGACTAGACCAAGCTAGTCTGACTGGCTGATGATGAAACTCAGATATTTATCCTCTTTGGAGTCGTTATCAGAGCTAATGATGTCCATGGCTCTTTGTGTTCCGATGTGTAGCAACGCCTGTCGTTATCAGCATATCAATACCTCCGATAACAACGGGCGTTGCTACACAGTACGGGCGTTGCTATCCCACAGTACCCCCCACAGAGTGCCCTGAGGTACACGGCCGTAAGCCTTCTTTCCTGCACCCTAGAGTAGACTTTCCCAGGGAGGCTGAGTAGTATGATGCCCCGATAATTGGAGCACACCCTCTTGTCCCTTTTTTTAAATATGGGAACCACTACCCCAGTCTGCCACTCCACAGATACTGTCCCTGACCTCCACACAACACTGAAGAAGCATGTCAGCCAAGACAGCCCAACAATGTCCACTGCCTTCAACATCTGTGCGAATCTCATCCACACCTGGCACCTTGCCACCAAGGAGCTTCTTAACTACCTCAGAGACCTCTGCCAGGGATATGGGTGAGGCTTCCCCCCAAGTCTTCAGACTCTACCTCCTCCACCGAGGATGTGTTAGCCGGGTTCAGGAGCTCCTCAAAGTGTTCTTTCCACCGCCCGACAACTTCCCCAGTCCGGGTCAGCAGTTCCCCTCCCCGGCTGAACACAGCCTGAGTCAAGCCCTGCTTCCCCTTCCTGAGCCGTTGGATGGTTTGCCAGAACTTCCTTGAGGCCAACCGAAAGTCCTCCTCCATAGCCTCGCCAATCCCACACCCAAGTTTTTGCTTCCGCGACCGCCGAAGCGGCAGCCCTTCTGGCCTCCTGGTACCTGTCTGCTGCTTCAGGAGACCCCCTGGGCCAACCAAGCCCAAAAGGCCTCCTTCTTCAGCCTGACGGCTTCCCGCACTGCGGGTGTCCACCAGCAAGTTCTTAGGTTGCCACCTTGACAGGCACCGATGATCTTATGATCACAGCTCCTACCTGCCACATCTGCAATAGAGGCTTTGAACATGGCCCACTCAGACTCCCATGTCCCAAGCCTCACTCGGGATACATGAGAACTTCTTCCAGAGGTGGGAGTTGAAGACCTCACGGAAAGGAGCCTCCGCCAGACACTCCCAGTTCACCCTCACTACACGTTTGGGTTTGCCAGGTCTGTCCGGCCGCCTTCCCCACCATCTGATCCAACTCACCACCAGGTGGTGATCAGTTGACAGCTCTGCTCCTCTCTTCACCCGAGTGTCCAAAACATACGGCCACAGATCTGATGATAAGACCACAAAGTCTACCATCGATCTTTGACCTAAGGTGTTCTGGTACCAACTATATTTATGAACTACCTTATGTTCGAACATGGTGTTTCTTATGGCCAATCTATGACTCACACAGAAGTCCAATAACAAGGCACCACTCAGGTTCCGATCGGGGAGGGCGTTCCTCCCAATCACGCCCCTCCAGGTTTCTCCATCATTGCCCATGGGAGTACTGAAGTCCCCCAGCAGAACTATAGAGTCCCCAGGTGGAACCCTATCCAGGACACCATCTCCACAAATTTGATACCAGATCCCATGCTATGTGTGGAGGTGAGCCCAACTATATCTAGTTGGTACCACTTCACCTCCCGCAACAGCTCAGGCTCCTTCCCTGCCAGAGAGGTGACATTCCACGTCCCAAGGACCAGTCTGTGATGCTGGAAGTCAGAACGCCCCAGTCCCTACCTTTGCCTGCTACCAGACATACCCCACCCTACCTCAGTGCTCATCCCTGCGGGTGGTGGCTCCATGGGGTGGTGGCTCCATGTTGCTTTTTCGAGCTGAGCCCGACACCAGACGCTTGCCAGCAGGCTCCCTTCCCAGGTCTGGCTCCAGGAGGAGGCCCCAATTTCCCTTTTTCAGGAGAGGTCCTGTAGTTCTGCTGTCATAATTTCACTGGGTTTCTTGGTAATCACTCTTAGTCTGGCCCCTCCCCTGGGACCAATTTGCCTTGGGAGACCCTATCAACAGCTATTGCCCCCAACAATACAGCTCCCAGGATCACTGGGACACCAAACCCCTCCACCGCGTTAAGGTGGCGATTCCCCTCCCAAAATATGAGATTTTGAGGTCAATATTAAAATAAGTTACATATTTTTACAAATTTTTATAATTTGCCATGTAATGGCCTAGTGGCCTGTCCAGGGTGTCTCCCTGCTTGCTGCCCAATGACTGCTGGGATAGGCTCCAGCATCCCCGCGACCCTGACAGCAGGATAAGCAGTTTGGATAATGGATGGACGGATGGATGGACATACCACAAATATTGTTTATTTGTGTTGTTTGTGTTCTTCTTTTCAGGTAATATTTCAACAATATTTACAAATAGTATCTCATAACTGTTGTTTGTAGTGACCGCAATGAAATCCACAATGGTTTGGGAGCTCTAAGGAAAGGCAATGGTGTTACTTAGTCATTTCACAGCCTTCAAAAAACCATGTCAAAAAAAAAAGTACTTCATATATACTTTGACAATATTCTTGTTTAGGTTTTAATTTGTAATGTAGTTCAGCCAGGGGGGGCACAATATTCTAGAATTCTGTGGCAGTTGGGAGAATGAAGAAGGATCAGATTATAAAACATTAGAGAGCACAAAAGGATGTGATTTGGATTTGTGAATGCCCACTGCCTATCCAGCCACTGACCTCATCGCACGTCACTGCCTGGCAGAGAAGAAAAGTTAGGAACCACTGACCCAGAGGTGTCTGATAAGAACTATTTGTTGTGTGCTGTTCACAAGTTTACCACTAGATGGCGATCGAGATGCGTCAAATTGTAGAGCCAATTCCTTGATCCTTGTTGATGCTGACAACCCCTCGTTGATTTGTTATCCCCGTCCTATCCCACTCCCAACTCCAGGTCTATTTCGCACTGGGACAAAGGATTTTATTGCTTCGACTGATGTGATTGTGATTTTAAACCATGTATTTCCTCAAACTGATTTTTTCATAATAAAACATAAGATCCGATTATGTAACAGCCCATAGCAAGGACGGAGACAAATACATTTTTATAAATATTACTTTCCAAAATAATTGGAGGACAAATCCTTACTCTTTTAACACAATAATAAAATTGTGATTTCGAAAACATGCTGCTCAGGCTAACTACGACTACGGCCTCTTTTGTCTTTTAAAAACACACACAAAAAAATCCCCCGACAATTAAGGCCTGTAATTTTAAGACTTAAATTAACTTTGCCTTTAAATTGTGTAGGTGTCTCTTAATCGATCTTTGTTCTTTTCCCAGCTAGCTAACGCTCGAGCTAGCCAGCTAGCCTACGTTTTGTTGTCATGCCAAGCAATGGCTGAACAAATAGCGCCGCTTTCTTGTTTAGCTGGCTAGATACACTGCCTAGATGGCAGAATCTTTTGCAAGGGCATTCCTCAAAATAAACTTCATATAAGTTGACTTGACTTGGCAAGACCTGACTCGGCCACATTAATTAGAAAGGCAACTTGGCTAACATATAAGGAGACGAGTTAGTGTAAGCTAGCTGCTACACTTGCTAACTTCTAATGCAAGAGTGTTAGTGGGGGATTTAAATATCCCTTGCAAGGTGGCTGCAGATGCTAGGCCCGCAGCTAGCTTGCTATCTGTTTTCGCACAATGCGCACATAATTCAATGCCGTGTTCCAGATCATATATTCAATACACCTCTGGACTGTGCAGGCTTTGGAGCATATCGACGAACAATGACCGGGCATACAAAGCGAGGTGTCCTCACAACATCAGAGCCTGCCAACTCCGGACTAGCCGGTAGAGCTAAGCTAGCTAGTTGAATAGCTTGGCAAATTAAGCCCAGTTAAAGCAACGGAGTCGGGCAAACTGTACAACCTGCGACTACTGCGACAGAAAAACACCCCGAAACGGCGTCATATCTGCTCGCCCCTGCTCCGACACGCTGAGCGTTACCTTTTGTTTGAGAAACGCGACGTCCTACTGTTGCTTATCTTTTGCCTTCTCCGTCCAGCTGTTTGACATAACAGCTGGTGGTGGTGGATTGTTGAAAACGGCCGCGTCCCACACCGCCTGTGTCGAAACCTGTGCATCGATAGGGTACGTTACGTCATCCTCTTTAATAGGCGTATATATCAAGTGATGGGTTCGACGGCCATGGCTCAAGCCCATCCCCACACGGTGAGATGTGATAATCCCGTGCGAGGGCAGCGGATTCGGACGCGGCCGGGTTTCCTCGCACCTGCGCTGTGGGATGTGTATATTTAACGCGTGCACGACGGTTTTTTTTTGTTTGTTTTTTTAATCCACACAGCGATTTTGCCAAAGTGTTGCGTTAAATGATCCATACGGGCTTTGAATAACAAAAATCATGTTGGTAAAAAATTTTTTTTTTTGCCGGTGATTTTGCGTATTTATCGGCGTCGTAATTCGGTGACACTTATGCACCATGCTGCGCGTGTTTCGTTCATATAATATAGACGCAGATACAAGCGTTTGCTTGCGTTACCCTCCGCTTGTTACATGAGCAGAGGCGTGGCACCCGGTGTACGGTGGCACTCTTTAAAAACAGGGAGGGACAGCTATATGACTTTCTGCAAACATGGCTGCCCAGGACGAGCTCAGTAAGTTTCTCTGCGCGTTATTTGTGACTGGAATGGCATTAGAGATGGTTTAGGGACGCACGAGTCGAATCTGTGTTTAAAGGGCTGGGTTGAGTCATTTGAGCAGCCAAACTGCTTCAGAAACAACGCTGTCTGTAGATGTCTAGGATGGTGCAAAAAAAATGTTAGCGCAGACAGCTAACCAGCTATTGCTAGCTAGCATGATTATGTTAGAAGGCCGTTTGCCCAGTCATGGTCAAAGTGAAAGTACAACCGTTTTTGTAAAGTGTCACCATAGTTATTGTCGTTAGTCATGTATTTTTTTTAAAGTTGTGAAGTTTAGAGTATTTAGAAACAAATTTGTCTGGTTGTCATTTTGTGCTCTTAGGCTAATGTTGTGGAGAGAAGCGGTTTAATGCGTACATAGTATGCCCATTCGGTAGCCTGTTGGTGTGCCATGCCAGCTGGCTGATGGCTGCAACACATAGCAAAAGCTATTCACCTAATCTGGATGAATATGTTTAAGATTTTTATGCTATATTTCAATTTCATACGACGTTTTCCCTCAACGATATCTTAAGCCGACGTGTTTTGCACCTGTGGATGCTGCTGAAATGTTCAGTATTTGGTTGAGTGTTGTGGCACACCCATATTCGATC
The DNA here is from genome assembly GCF_029633865.1 of Lampris incognitus. NCBI lineage: Eukaryota > Metazoa > Chordata > Actinopteri > Lampriformes > Lampridae > Lampris > Lampris incognitus. The sequence continues at coordinate 50,946,229 of NC_079215.1, read as the reverse complement.
ACAAAAAATAAAAAGTTCCATAAAATACAAGATCATGATGCTCTATATATGTTTCATCCACAAAAGCATTGAAGAAAGTATTTTAAGAGGCACTCTGGAAGGCCATACCATCTGTCTAGTTTATTTTGCTTTTGCCAGATCAACTGGAACGTGTGTTCCTCCGACTGGGCCATGCAGAAACCGACGAACAGCTACAAGACATCATTTCCAAATTTCTACCTCCTGTACTCCTCAAACTCTCCAGTGTTCAAGAGGGAGTAAGGAAGAAAGTAAGATGGATACCATTACGTTTGTGTTTAAAAAGATAATTAAGTCCTCTGACATCTAAAGTTATTTCTTTTATGCCTAGATGCTTCGAGTTCCATACTCTGCACTACTCTTCCTCACTTGGTTTTTGTGATGTTTGTTTATGGCCATGTTTGATATTAGTAATTTTAGTTTTAGAGCCTGAAGTGTTTGAATTAGGACTCGCTTTCTTTTGAGTAGTGACTTAGACCTATCGCCTGTTTTCCAACAAGAAACGAATTGATTCATAGATTTTTATATTACAGCCGGCCTCACACTTAGCTGACTACTCTATATGCCTACTCTAGGTAATGGAGTTGTTGGTCCACTTGAACAAGAGAATAAAGAGTCGACCAAAGATTCAACTTCCAGTAGAAACTCTGCTGGTGCAGTACCAAGACCCTGCAGCTGCCTCTTTTGTTACGGTATTGTTCTATATTTACACTGTAAATCGATTTCAGACATGTGTAATGTTTACTTAACTAGCAGTGCACCAATTTGCCTTTGTCCTGGTTCTGACTGTACACCCCGCTCTTGCAAGAATGTTAGATCTTATTACTGTAAGTAGAGCAATTTCAGAAACAGCTGACAGATGAGGTACACACATCGTACATGATCTCAAAAATAATTTAATATACATTTTGCACTATCAACTATAACCTCAACTAGAAAGAAAGGATTTGCTTCTTCAACAATTGGTATCAGATGGGAGTAGGCCCTGAATTTGTGGTTCTATCTATATATTTATTTATTTATTTATTTATTTATTTATTTTACCTTGTTTGATGATGGTGTCTTATTCACCACTAATGAGTCCTATGCCCGTGGCTGTATATGGCTGGGTTATCAGTTCTATACTACACTTTAGAAGTATTATGATCAATCCTTTGGTTTATTTTGCAGAATTTCACCATCATCTATATCAAAATGGGTTACCCACGTTTGGAGGTAGACAAACAGTGCGAGTTGGCCCCCACCCTGCTTACTGCCATGGAGGGAAAGCCACAACCACAGCAGGACAGGTGAGAAACACACACAGTAAGACACTTTAAAATTTCACTTTGAACATCTGATCAAGAGAGGAACTTTTTTTGTGTGTGTAACCTTGTGTATTCTAAGGTTAATGCATGATTTATGATGTAGTGTGGAAAGTCTGCTGGTGGTTCACTTTATATACAGACTGACCATCTTTCTTCCTTTCTGTGTTCACATTTTATAATTCCACCGCAACCACTTTCTCCCCTCTCCTAGCCTGATGCATCTGTTGATACCTACTCTCTACCATATGAAGTACCCTGCTGACACCTCCAAGAATGCTTCCCCTTTCATATTGATAGAGAGGCCAAAGACAGTGCAGCTGCTGCTGGAGTTCATGCTAGATGTCCTATTGATGCCTTATGGGTTTGTACCAGTCTTCTGTTTGGGGTATTTTAAGATCCCGGGGAGAATCCATCAGGGGCCCAGGTTCACAACAATGGCCAGAATGTTTAAATGTACTTGTGTGACGACTCCACACACACACACACACACACACACACACACATACACACACCCAGGACACAGTCTGTTTGAAGTCCTACCCTCTGGCAAGCGCTACAGAGCAATGTGCACCAAAACGACCAGACATAGGAAGTTTTTTTCCCACAGGCCATCTCTCTCATAAACACTTAACAGCATGGTGCGGGAATAGACACTTATTATGTAGCTATGACACTTTGCAAATAGCCATCTCCGGTCAAGATATCTCACCTACATATCTACAATGTGCACTACCTCATTAAACCAGATGTGCAATACAAATGGTTGTGCAATACAAATGTACAATTGTAAATGCACATACAACTGCTGCATACTAGTTACAAATTATTGCTGTTATTGTTGTGGTTGTAAAATAGGTATATGATATAGTATGTTGTGAGGTGGATTGTAGGTGAATTTTTGGTACATAAGATAATATAGTGTAATATAGTGGGAGTATATAGCATCGCATATGGGCATGATGGGTTGCGGTATTGGTATATGGTATAGTGTATGGGTAATATAGTATATAAGCAATATAATATATGGGCATGGGTTGTTGATTTTTCAACTACAACAAAACTCTATAGTAGCAACATGCATTGCGCATACATGCACAACAGGTACGGTGCTCCAATGTCCTGTTGTTGTTTTACTTATTTCTTCTGGGGTTTTTTTTGGGGGGGGGTAGTGCATGATGTGTGCAAGTGCTAGAAGCTGCTGTGAACCGGATTCAAATTCCTCGTGTGTAGGCACACTTGGCCAATAAAGTTGATTCTGATGGGTTGAAAATGAAAAAAGAATAAATTTAATGGCTAAATAAATGATGTAAGCTCCATTTGGGCTTTCATTCAGATAAAAGTGAATCTTAAAAAAGACGAGTAGAAGAATTATGTTTACTCAAACCTATCTTGTTAGAAGCAGTCTGTAGGTTGCATCACTCATCCATTCAGTGACTGCTGTTGCAGAGGGTTTTTGGCTACGTTAACAAAGCCCAGACTCATATCGAATGCAAGTGAATCCCTGACTTGTACTGGATGTGAACGAACACTCTAATTTTTCCCCATGTTGGATCTTCTAGGTTTGTGCTGAATGAATCCCCCACTCGTCCTGCCCCCTCCTCCCCCCAGGGAAGCTCTGGATCTGGGACAGTGGCAGCATCCGGCCAAGTTCTCCCCCAGCCTCCCCCTGGGATGAGTGTCTATGCTGCAAAGAGGGTCATTGGTGAGGCTCAGTGGAGTGCTGAGCAGCTAGAACAGGTACATGACCCCCGACTAGGAGGTAGTCATGAATAGAGGATGACAGCAGTCAAGTAAATTTTATTTGTATAGCCCATTATCACAAATTACAAATTTGCCTCAGTGGGCTTTATAGCAACACAACATCCTGTCCTTAGACCCTCGCATCGGATAAGGAACAACTCCCTAAAAAAAAAACCTTTAACAGGGAGAAAAAATAGGAAGAAACCTCAGAGAGAGGGAATCTCTCTCCCAAGATGGACGGACATGCAATGGATGTTGTGTGAACACAGTTTACAGAATACAACATTGAAAGAGGATAACAGAATTATAATGGAATTATAAAATATATATAAGAAGAATATGATGAGGAGGATGCCAAGCAGTTTCCCAACGCCACCAGAACAGCCCTGGACCCGAGCCATGTGACCACCATCACCGTGTAGACAAAAAAACAAAAACACATTAGTCCATACGTCTGAGTGAGAGAAGGATGTAACATTGAAACAGGATAACAAAATTGTATGCACTAATAAGATATGTAATCAGAAAATGTGACGAGGGGGATGCCAAGCAGTGTCCAGGTGGCGACCATCATCACCATGGTAACCTGGGAAGAGGACAGACGGCACGTGCACATAAGGGAGACTCAACATCACACCATTCACACACAGAAGAGGAGAAAGGAGAAGACATCATTCAGAGAGAGGAAAGATGGGACAGAAGAGAACAGTTTGCAATAGTCAATATTCTAATACGCTATAATCTCATTGGCAGAACAGTGCTTGGTAAATTCATTGAGACAGAAACCGACCCGCCATGCAGCACAGGTTGTGAAACTCTCAACTTAAAGGCAACTAATTGTAGGCTAAGGAAAAAAGATCAGTTTTACATTTGGATTTAAAGGACTCAACAGACTCTGTCTGACGTTAGCAGGCAGGTTATTCCACAAGAATGGGGCCCGATAAGAAAAGGCCCTGCCACCAACTTCTTTTTAACTTCGGGTACACACAGGAGCCCTGTATTTTGAGAGTGGAAAGGCTCAAGATGGAATGTACAGTTTAAGGAGATAAGACAGGTATGATGGGGCAAGCCCATTTAAGATTTTATAAGTCAGCAGAAGCACCTTGAAGTCTGATCTAACATGGCTAGGAAGCCAATGAAGGAAGGCAATAATTGGTGTAATATGGTCAATTTTTCTAGTTTTAGTTAGCATACTAGCTGCATTATTTTGAACCATCTGAAGACTTTTAGTGCTGGCATGTGGCAGACCTGAAAACAGAACATTACAGTAATCAAGTCTGGATGAAACAAATGCATGTATTAGCGTTTGCATAAACCATAGACAAGAAAGACCAATTTTTAGCTATGTTACACAACTGGAAAAAAAGCAGTCTTGGTGATTTCTTTAATGTGCTTATCAAAGGAAAGGCAGGGATCAACCTTAACACCATGATTTTTGGCTGCCACGCTTTGGGAAATCGCAGAATTGTCGATTGTTATTGTTACTTGATCAAATTGGTGTCTGTGTCTAGCAGGGCCAAGATCAGCGTCTCAGTTTTATCCGAATTTAAAAGAAGGAAATTTAGTGACATCCAATTTTTCACAGCAGCCAAAGCAGGTTTCTAAATTAGTCATTTGAATATGATTATCAGCCCTTATAGGCACATACAGCTGAGTATCATCAACATAGCAATGGAAAATTATTCCATGACTGCGTATAATTTGGCCAAGAGGTGAAATATAAAGAGAGAAAAGTAGAGGGCCAAGAACTGAGCCCTGAGGTATGCCATATGTAACATCAGAGAATATTGATGTAATATTATTATAGCAGATACAATTTGTTCTTTCAGATAAGTAGGCCTTAAGCCAAGAGAGAGCTAATCCAGAGACACCAAAATTACAATTTATTTTGTCTAATAGTATACAGTGAGCAGTGGTGTCAAAGCCTGCACTGAGGTCTAGTAGTAGAAGCACAGAAGTGGAATCAAGAGTCCATAGCTAGTAGAAGATCGTTCACCACTCTAGTCAGAGCAGTTTCAGACAGGCTTTGAAAGCCGATTGAAAAGTTTCATATAGATAATTTTCTTCGATATGGGTCAAAAGTTGTTGATACACAACTCTCTCTAGTACTTTGGAAAAGAATGGAAGATTAGAGACTGGTCGATAGTTATCAAGAGACCCTGGATCGAGGTGTGTTTTTTTTTTTTTAAGTAGAGGTTTAACCACAGCTGTGTTAAACTGCTGGGAACAGTGCCAGTAGTAAGGTCCCAGGAAAGACCAGAGGTCGTTTTGCTGGTAAAGGGTCAAGTAGGCAAGTAGTTGGTTTAGAAGCTGACATGAGCTTAGTCAAAGATCGTCTCAAAAGCTGTAATAACAGGGACTATCAGTTGACTGTCTTTTCTCAGTTTGGGCAGGTTATATGTATGGACAAGACTTGGAAGTGGAAGAGAAAAAAATACTTAGTAGTGATGAAGTACGTATTCAATTGCAAAAGGCATGAAGTATGTATACATGTAAAATGCACACTGGAGTTGTAGGCAATGTGAAAAGAAGGTCCTACATACCCAGATCCCAATTTTTTTAGATACCTTCAAATCCATAGTTTTGCCAAGAAAGTGTTTCCCTTATTTCCGTATCTGCCACCCAGGAGCCAATTAGATGTTATTCTAGAGATGGATCCTTTTCGGAAAAAACGGGTCTCTATAATTTATACGCTGATACTGGGATTGAAACAGATATCCTGGGACAAAACAAAAACTGCATGGGAGAGAGATTTGGGTGTAGAGCTTTCTGAAGAGGCATGGCGGGACAGCTTAACCCGTATACATACGTCCTCATTGTGTATACGACATGGGTTAATTCAGTTTAAGGTGCTTCACCGTCTTCACTACTCGGGGGACAAGCTTGCCAGAATCTTTCCCACCACAGACCCTGGCTGTCCGAGGTACAGCCATAGTCCCGCCTCAGTGGGACACATGTTCTGGGCATGCCCCTCCCTCAACAATTATTGGGGACAGATATTTAATGTATTCTCACATATCTGTAAACAGACCATAAACCCTGATTTTCACATAGCCATCTTTGGCATACCACACCCTAACTGTAAGGTCACAACTTTGCAGGCGAATGCTCTAGCATTTGCCTCATTACTAGCACGCAGACTTATCCTATTTAACTGGAAGTTGAATAAAGCGCCATCATTTTTGCAGTGGTTGAGGGAGGTGCTGTACTTTCTACCTTTAGAAAAGCTCCGATATAAAATATGTAAAACCCGCAAAAACTTTACTTTGACCTGGAGTCCTTCATAGACTTTATTGAAGGTTTTCCCTTTTATTGAATGTACTTTTTATTTACCTGGTTGTAACGACAATACTTATAGATATATGTGTACAACTTTATATCGTCTTCAAAAATATGGTTATTATGTGGAATTGGAATAAGAAATCCCTGCATAGTCCTTTTTTTTTCTTTTCTTTTTTTTTTAGCCTTGGGGGGAGGGGGGATTCCTACATGTTTCTTTTTGTTGTTGTTGTTCGTGTGCTTTGTATACCTGTTCCAAAAAAACTTGAAAATTGGAAAATAAAGTTTTCAAAAAAGAAAAAGAAGGTCCTAAGATATACCCCTCGTAACATGCTCACATGTTACCACGCAGTGAAGAAACGTATTGTCAAGATATAAAACTTGTATGTGTTAAGCTGATAAAAAGAGCTGGTGTAACTGCATAAAACCCTTTCTTTTGATTTGATGTTAGAAAGCTGCCTACTATAGGTCAGTGGATTCCTAATTGCCTGTCTATCTGTGACAGTGTAAACTGGGCATAGTGAAGTTCATCGAGGCGGAGCAGGTTCCTGAGGTGGAGACGGTTGTACACCTGGTGGTGGCATCCAGTGACACTCGACACAGTGTGGCCACCGCGGCTGACCTGGAGCTGAAAAGCAAACAAAGGTAGGAGCAACCTGCAGGGGCATTGCTAAAGGGGGAGGAGACCTGTGTATTTTACTGGGCTCCAAGTAACGGGGAGCCCTTTAGACAGGGATTACAATGGTGTACTTTTTTAGATAATCAGGGTTAGGGCCCACAGTGTCATACCTTATCAGGCAACAAACTTTCTTACAGCCTGTGAACTTGCCTGCTCTTTAGTTTATATCTAACCATCTCTCCCACACAACTCCATTAATGAACCAAAGCATAAGACTTTTTTTTTCAATAAAAATGGGAGGTCAAAAATGGTACTGATAAGGATTTCTAAATAAAATTCATCATAGAATAGAAAATTTAATCTGCAAGTAGTTGTCTTATGTGATTGTGAGTGATCCTGGTTTAGTGCTCTTGTGTCATTCATTATTAGAAAGCTTAGAGAATACAGGTGCAAGCCTTTTGCAAGGATTTGTTGATTCAGATGGTGGTGTAACAGCAAAGTTAATTGATAATTTATTGGTAGTAGTTATTTTTAGATTGACTGCATTTTTAGTGGTGGAAACATTGCCAAAAACGCATTGATAAGAGCTGTGACAATGATTTGGTAAGACCCATGGTGAACATACAGTGCATCCGGAAAGTATTCACACCCCTTCACTTTCCCCACTTTTTGTTATGTTACAGCCTTATTCCAGAATGGATCAAATTCCTTTTTTTCTCATCAATCTACACACAATACCCCATAATAACAAAGTGAAAAAGGTTTTGTAGAAATTTCTGCAAATTTAATAAAAATAAAAAACTTAAATATTGCATGTACATAAGTATTCACACGCTTTGCTATGACACTCAAAATTGAGCTCAGGTTCATCCTGTTTCCACTGATCATCCTTGAGATGTTTCTACATCTTGATTGGAGTCCACCTGTAGTAAATTCAATTGATTGGACATGATTTGGAAAGGCACACAACTGTCTATATAAGGTCCCACTGTTGACAGTGCATGTCAGAGCAGAAACCAAGCCATGAAGTCAAAGGAATTGTCTGTGGACCTCCGAGACAGGATTGTATCGAGGCACAGATCTGGGGAAGGGTACAAAAAATGTCTACAGCTTTGAAGGTCCTGAAGAGCACAGTGGTCTCCATCATTCATAAATGGAAGACGTTTGGATCCACCAGGACTCTTCCTAGAGCTGGCCGCCCAGCCAAACTGAGCGATCGGGGGAGAAGGGCCTTGGTCAGGGAGGTGACCAAGAACCCGATGGTCACTCTGACAGAGCTCCAGTGTTCCTCTGTGGGATGGGAGAACCTTCCAGAAGGACAACCATCTCTGCAGCACTCCACCAATCAGGCCTTTATGGTAGAGTGGCCAGACGGAAGCCTCTGCTCAGTAAAAGGCACATGACAGCCCGCTTGGAGTTTGCCAGAAAGCACCTAAAGGACTCTCAGACCATGAGAAACAAGATTCTCTGGTCTGATGAAACCAAGATTGAACTCTTTGGCCTGAATGCCAAACGTCACGTCTGGAGGAAACCAGGCACCTCTCATCACCTTGCTAATATCATCCCTACAGTGAAACATGGTGGTGGCAGCATCATGCTTTCGGGATGTTTTTCAGCAGCAGGAACTGGGAGACTAGTCAGGATCGAGGGAAAGATGAATGGAGCAAAGTAGAGAGATCCTTGATGAAAACCTGCTCCAGAGCACTCAGGACCTCAGACTGGGGGGAAGGTTTACCTTTCAACACGACAACGACCCTAAGCACACAGCCAAGACAACGAAGGAGTGGCTTCGGGACAAGTCTGTGAATGTCCTTGAGTGGCCCAGCCAGAGCCCAGACTTGAACCCCATTGAACATCTCTGGAAAGACCTGGAAATAGCTGTGCAGCGATGCTCCCCATCTAACCTTACAGAGCTCAAGAGGATCTGCAGAGAAGAATGGGAGCAATACCCCAAATATAGGTGTGCCAAGCTTGTAGCTTCATACCCAAGAAGACTTGAGGCTGTAATCGCTGCCAAGGGTGCCTCAACCAAGTACTGAGTAAAGGGTGTGAATACTTATGTACATGCAATATTTCAGTTTTTTATATTTAATAAATTTGCAAAAATTTCTACAAAACCTTTTTCACTTTGTCATTATGGGGTATTGTATGTAGATTGATGAGAAAAAAAAGGAATTTGATCCATTTTGGAATAAGGCTGTAACAAAACAAAATGTGGGGAAAGTGAAGGGGTGTGAATACTTTCCGGGTGCACTGTATGTTTACATCTGTACTACTCAAATGAGGAATATGTGGACGTATAAGTTTCTATGCAAATAATGGGGAATATTTTGTTATTTTCTAGCATCATTGATTGGAATAATCCTGTGA